>NC_134808.1:366474-368974 GCF_046742065.1 Oratosquilla oratoria
GCAGACACATTCGTAGCGAGCGGGCACGCACATCCCAAGCACCAGAGGTTGACATTGTTATGGGGACAGATGGCGAAAGAAAGTGGAGGAAAGGATTACACAGGTGTGATAGATCAGAATTTCGATTAGGTGAGAGAGACTATAGCTAGAGAGATTCTATTGTGGTTCAAAGAGTGGAGGAAGGAAGAGAGTACGGTTCAAGGGCAGAATGGTAATTAGAGATGGTGGACTAGATTGACAGCCAGATGATGAAGACGTGACAGATAGTGGGGGAGAGACAAGCAAATGGTAATGAGAGATGGTGTAGAAACGGACAGTCAGCTTTTTATAAGTTTTAGCTGATGGTCGGGGGAGGAGACCTGTAATCTGGACAAACAGCTGGTGAAAATAAGTTGGCAAAGGACAGATAGTGGAGGTGGTTGAGAGGCTATCTGGAAGAGCAGGCGGTGGTGAGTGAAAGGCACTTTTAGCGTTGAGCATGAGGGAAAAATTTGAATTGACAAAAATGTGGTTTGCCGTGGGGAAAGGCTAGCCTATGTTGAAGAAAAGTGAGGAAGATGTAAGAGATGGAGAGTGAGAGGGGTGAGAAGGATGTGAAAGAGAAAGAGGTGGTGAAGAAACTGAAATATAAGAAGTTGGAAGAGGAAAAGAAAAGTGGTGAAAACAAATCAGGAGAGGAACGTGGAGTAAGAGTGGGAAGTAAGATGCGCAAGAAGAAGCCATGGAGAAGAGGAGGGGATAGAGGGGTGTATGGGAAAAGAAAAAAAATTATGGAAAAGGAAGATGAACAAGCGGGTTGAAAAAGGAGAAAATAAAAGACGGAGGAAGAGGAGAAAAAGGAAGAGACTCGAAGAGAAGAAAGGCAATGGATGGGAAGGAAGAGGAATAGGAAGATGAAGAAAAAGACAAAGAAAGGAGAGGAAAAAATGAAATGTGAAAATGAGAAAAAGGGAAGACAAGGAGGGGGAAGTAGCGACTGGAGGAGGAGGAGGAGGAAAAGAAAAGATCGATGAGGGAGTATATGAATAAAATGTTTAAATGAGAAAAAGGAAGAACGAGAAGGGGAAAGTAGGTGGTTGTGAGGAAGAGGAGGAAGAGGAGTAAGTGAGAAAGAAGCACAGTGAGGAAAGGCGAAGGAAAAGAGGCAAAGGAGAAGTGAAAAGACCCGAAAAGAAGAAGAGAACGAGGAAGAGGAAGAGTCAGGCTTGTATTGGATATCTCACAATTTTTCGAGAGAATTAAAATACCAATACCCATATGTCCAACATAAAATAGTCTTTTTGGGCATTTTACCTCCCTCCTCCCATAGTACGGATTTACCACTCGGCAAGTTCCCCTACAGTGTGTACAAATTCCTCCAATACCACGTGATATCTTCTATGCGCTATTGTTTTGAGTGAAAAAGGAGGGGGGGGGGTGTGTGGTTAAGGGTGTATGAAGGGTGTTGAGGGTGAAAAGGTGGGGGGTGTGGTGGGGGCTGGGTGTTGAGCACAGATGGGGAAGGCTCACTTTGTAAATTAAATATTTAAGTGCTTAATAAAAACGGTTACTATTAACACTACATTATTGTTTGGAGGGAGATTGTGTATTATTGATCAAATATTATCAAGGGAATTTTGGCTACAGTAAAAATATAAATAACTGTTTAGATATTTGGCAACGGGAATTTACTATATTGTAAGATAATTTTAAGTGGTTCAGCCACATGTGGATTATTTGCATCGTAAGATAGTATTGGGTAACAAAATAGGATTATTTGCATTATGAAATGATGTTTAGTGATTTGGCAAGTCTCCTTCATTCTTTTGTTTTTATTATGAAATACTATTGGTAATTGGCAATAATGGATTTGTTCACATTGTAAAATACTATGAATGAACTATAGCAAGTGTACATGAATATGAGTTATGCCATCCTCATACATATTTCCAAAACATTTCCCAGATGTCTATCTCTTTAAGAGATTTGTCTCTGTTTTATGCATATCTATTGACTCCGTGCGCTGGTAACATAATTGGAAGCGTGTTGTCCTCGCATTTGATTAGCTATGGATTCGAATTCCGCATTCCTTTCAGCATTGTTATCTGCCACGGTTTCTGCGCGGTTCTAACCACTTATGTGAAGAGGGCCTAAGATCCTCATCTTATCACGGTTCACGTTCTTTGAGGCACGTGTCCTCTTGAGACCAGTGTTGTGGCTTCGGCCGCAACCAACTCCTGACGGAATTTTCAGCTTTCACGTTCTCCCATCTGATCCATCATTCCGGTTTACGTTCTTCTTTAAGCTACGCCCCTCATCGAACGAGTGTCTCTTATCCTGTGTCTTGAGGCAAACGTTCGTCAAGAACGATAATGATGACATCATGATGACGTTATGGTGCTGTGATGTTGACGTCACGACGCCATGACGCCATTATATTATGACTTCACGAAGTTTGCTATGTCATCACGACGACGGACAAAAAGAATAATGACATTATTACGTCACGCCTTTGTAACGT
>NC_134808.1:376474-401474 GCF_046742065.1 Oratosquilla oratoria
TTTATCATATCTATTGTAGACACGAAAGGGTCATCACCTATCATATCTAGTAACTGTTCAATGAGGGGCAAGGGGTATGCATTCCAAACGGTGACATTATTTATCTTACGATAGTCTGTACACATACGAAATGAATTATCTACCTTTGGTACTAAAATGCAGGATGAAGCCCAAGGGGAATGGCTAGGTTCTGCCAAACCATGATATAGGAGGTACTGGACTTCTTTTCTAAGGGTTTCAGTCTTTTCGGGGTTTAGGGGAAATGGACGCTGTCCAATGGGAACTTGCTTTGGGTCTTTTAACTGAATGTTATGTTGGAAAAAATTGCTTAAGCCTGGGTGGTCTAGGGTAATTTCTGGAGACCGTTTTATGAGACTGATTTATTGAGTTTTTTTTACTTGAGTGAACCCAGAGAGATACTTATCCAGGTGGTGCAATGTTTCTCTATTGGAGAAGGCACAGTTGGGCAAGGGAAAATCTGTAGTAAGGGTGCCTTCGTCCTTTCCCAGCAATATTACAGGATTCACAATAGATAGGGCACGGTCTTGGCACCCTCCTCTGGTGCTCTGGAAATATAACGTTTGATAAAATTTACGTGTACCAGCTGATGTTTTTTTCCCTTCTGTCAGGAGTTTCAATGATATAATTTAAAGGTCCTTGTTGTTCTAGGATCTTATATGGACCAAAGAACTTTTTATGAAAAGGGTTAGTTGATGGAGGGAAAAAGGCTAACACCATATCTCCTACCTTGAAAGTTCTTACTTTGGAGGTTCTATCATACTCCAACTTACTCCTTTTCTGGAACTGGGAAAAATGGGCTTTGGACACAGCTCTCACCTCCTGCAATTTATTTCTCAAACTCTAGATATATGAAAAACATTAGTTTTCTCTTGATTCGATTTAAACCATTGTTCTTTGAACAAGGTTAACCCTTTACCTCCTGAATTTTTTTTTCTTCAAATTTTGTTATAATCTTCTTAGTATTATTCTATTGATTGTAAAAAAGATCAGAAAGACCCCTAAAGTGAAATTCATATATCGAATATTGAGATATATATGATGACCAATATGGTTACCTAAGGAGACAATGGATACAAAAACTCCACATTCCTTAAACACTGCTTTATTTGCTATAAAAACAAACCATTTTCTTTGGTATACTTAAACATAACATAAACGAAAATTGTCTCTTCTACTAAAATGACATTCCATTTTGTAACCTCTGTTGGCACTACTGGAACAAACAAACTTACATACACATGTGTATCTTAGATACGCTTGTGGTAAGAAGCAAAACATGGAATACATGGTCCGACATCACATTTGCAACACTCTGTACGTACTACAGATTTACAGTTCTCACCCATGCACTTCCTTCTTGCATGATCCTGAAGTGGTTGTACATAGTGACCCAAGTTGTCATACCTCATTTCTTCAGCACCAGGTACAGAAAGCTTCCTTCTCCCAGAGGCTTTTGGCTCTACTTTATACCTGAATAGGTATGCCATGGTCAATGTTTGTTCCTCTTCCCTGTGAAGGGATGAAGTGTTCCATAAACTTCTCTTGGAGATGAGTGATCAGAGGGCGCAGTTTGGTGTATTTATCATTCTTGTCTTGATAAGTAGTGGCCTTGAAATGAAGGCATTTCTTGATGGAATCAAATCTTTCCCGACGCATTGCATCACCTATAGCTTTGTTGTGTAGATCTGGGTCATGTGACCAATACATAGATTTGCTAGGCAATGAGTTGTAGCCAGAAACAATCAAAATGGCCAGAAAAACATTGAACTCATTTATGGATACAAAAATATCAGGCCAATTTTTCATCAAACAGTACTTCGTTACTTGTTCTTTCGTGTGTGCAAGGATTTCCTCGTCAAAGAAGAGATCGAAAACTTCTACAAAACTAAAATCTCTATATTTACCGCAATTTACTTCAGGGAAAATACCTGCTCGAGCAGCTGTTCCCTTATTCTTCCCCCACTTTATCTTTGCAGAAGTGTCTGACACTTTACGTCTCTTCCTTGTAGGTTTTTTTCTTGTTTCATTCTGTTCTACAAGAGATTCTTCTTCCTCTTCGTCTTCTTCTTCCTCTTTTTCTTCATTTTCTTTTTCTTCTTCCTCCTCTTCTTCATAACGAGATGCTCGAAATTCAGCAGGGGCTAACAATTGGTTTCCAGATAGGCTTTCTGGGTGACAGACGGTGCCTTCATCCTCCGGTCCAGAATCTTCGTCAGTCAGGTTGCTTACATCTGGGGGCTCGATGTACAAATCTCTGACATCATCCAACACTTCAAGAAGATCTAAGGCTTCATTGACAGGTAGACATTTTTGTCTGAAAAACATAAAAAACCATTTATCAATAATAATGTAACTGATCACACAGACTCATGAACAAGAATAATTGTGCACACGTACACCTAAGGTAACCATATGGTATTCAACAATAAAAATTTCAATATCTACAAGTAATAATGAAAAATTTCAAGTGGTACTTTTTTTTAGTAAATCACTCATATATATCACTATAGTATGCCACAAAATAATTGAATTTACCAAAGTCAATCAATATTTCCAAGGCTCACCTTTTTGCAGGACATTGTAACCCCAACCAAAATGGATATCATTGTCTTGAAGAGTGTCCACACCCTATGACTGCAGCTCTGAAACTGAGCTCACCACAATATATGTAGGAGGGATGCCTCACACTCACGTTGAAACCTGTTTTTAGCCTGTTTCCTGTAAAAGTGCTGTTGCTAGCCTGGAGGGAAAAAGGATCTATTCTTAGTAAACATATGGTCATCTTAGGAGATGAAGGGTTTAGGGTCCCCTTAAGGATCGCCCGTATAATAATTCAAAGGATGAGAGCCCCATGGCCTCATTGTTAGCTTCTTTGATGGAGAATCCAAATCAATCGAGATTAGAGTCCTAACTGGATACTGTATCTAGGCAATATTTGCGCAGTATGGCTTTCAGCCACTGATGGTACCTTTCCACACAACCCTGAGATTGCGGATGGTAAGCGAAGGATACAACATGCTCTGTCCCTAACTCCGTAAGGACCTGGTTAAAAAGAGAACTGGTGAAATTGGTTCCTTGATCAGATTGAATATGCCGAGGGATTCCTTTAGATGTAAACAATGACAATAGGGGTTTAATGATTGATTGAGCTGAAATTTATTTAAGAGGAAATGCCTCCGGGTAACGGGAAGCCACATCGACAACAGTTAACATGTATTCATTACCCTTTTTTTATTTAGGTAATGGTCCCACACAATCTATAATTATCTTATCAAAGGGTTCCTCACTGATAGGAATGGGCTTAAGTGGGGCTTTAGGAATTTTTTTTATTTGGCTTAACCGCAGCCTGGCAGACGTGACAGGTCCTGATGAAGTTAGAGATGTCTTCTCGCATTCCTGGCCAGAAAAAATGATCAAGTATTTTGAAGTATGTTTTCCTCACTCCTAAGTGTCCTGCGAAACCATCATGAGCTAATTTCAATACACTATTTCTGACTGAGCGAGGAAGTACAATTTGGTGTTTTTCTGCCCATGTTTGTAGCTTATTATAGAAAATGGAAGCAAGGGGTGGTGTCTATGTCTGCTTTGGTTGTGGCTATGTGTAGTAAGTAGGAGAGTGTATCATCCTTTTGTTGAGCTTGGACGAGTTCGTCCTTGGTTAGGGTTTTGTTGATTAAATCCTCCTTACCAAAGGACGGAGGAGAGGTGGGTAAGGACTTGAGTAAGGATGAGGAATGTGAGGGTGGAGAAGAAGACGTTACCTTACTTTGGGATCGAGTTACAGCACAGGCTGGAAACAGATGTGGACAACTCTCATCCAATTCAAGGGTGGGACTTGCAGGTAAAGGTTCACCTACTGTCCTTGGTGGGGGAACGATTAGGGTATCAGCGAGATCGTTACCCAACAGGAACTTTATCCCGTGAATAGGTAAGGATCCGTGACGTACTGCAACTTGCACTTGAGAAGTAAGGAATGCACATTCTAGGTAAACTTCTGCTAGATAGTAAGAAGTTTGACTCGTAAGATCAGGCAATAAAAGCTTTTCACCTGTAAAAGCATTGGGGATATTGGGAATAACATCAGAAAAGAGAATTGACTGGGCTTCCTCTGTACCCCTGAGTATGGTAACGGAGTAATTAGGTCCACCTTTATGTAAAGATACTTTTCCTTGGAAAATGTATGGGTCAAAAGAAGTATGGGGATTATGAACATTAGAGGCTGCAATAGGTTTAGATTTGGCACTGTGATCTTTAAATTTGCTTGAGGCTTTACAACCTGGATGATTACATTCTTGAATGGAGTGAAGTGTCTTTTTACAATAACTACACTGTACTGGCTGGGAAATACGATTATAATTTATGTTACTTCCTACTTTACCACCTGCTCCTTCAGGGCGATAACCAGAAAAGGATCTCACAATGGGGCTTTGCCTGCCAGTTTCGCTTCCCCATGTCTCTATCATCAAGGCTTGGGCATCAGCTAACTCGCTGGCCTGGATCAGGTCTTTTTCCCTTCTATCTTCTACATATCTCAAAATGTGAAAGGGGATTTTACTTTTCCATTCCTCCAGGACTATAGTATTGAGATTTTGTTAAAGATCTGAAATTTTGTCTATAGCCATCAGGGGTTAGAGCATACGCATGTAGAACCTGTTTCTTAACGAAATCATAATCGTCGGGCCTATCTAAACTATTGTACACCTGGAGAGCTTTTCTTGTTAACTTTGGAGTTAGTATTGTAAGCCAGTCATCTTTGAGCCACACCTGTTTGAGAGCTATAGCTTCAAAGGTTTTGAAGTAGCCGTCTACATCCTCTGGTGAAAATGCAGGGATTAAAGAAGACAAATTACCTATATTCAGTCGTACTCCTTTCTCCTGAATGTCTAATTCTCTTTCTTTGCTTTTCTCTTGTATTGTGATCTCCTTAGTTTTGAGGTTTTTTTTTCATTTCTAATCTCTCTCTTTCCAATGCTAATTTCTCTCTCTCCAATTCTTTTTCCTTTTCTAATCTTTCTCTTTCCAATTCTAATTTTGAATGTTCCAATTGAAACTGATATTTTAGTCTTAATTGTTCCAGTTCCATATTGTCTGCTGGTTGGGTTGTCGAGGATTGTCTGGTAGGAGATTGTCCAGGGCTAAGAGACTCGGCCGTTGCTCCATTCTGGTCTTTTGGGAATGTCAAATTGGGAGTAGTCTGTGTGTTTATGGCTCCTGTCTCTATTATTCCTAATTGAACCAGCTGTTCTACCACTATTTTCTTTATTGCGCTTTTGGGCTTTGAGGACTGAATGTCTATGTTATAGTATCTTGCTATGTCCTTCCAATCATCTTTAGTAACTTGTCCCTGTAAGGTTACATACGAGGGATTGGCCACAAAATCTTCCAATTCGAACATTTTACTGAGACTTGAGGACTAGTCGTAACTAGTTGTTGATAGACTAAGACGTGTGGGTTTAAACAAGAATAGCCCTTCGATAACGTAAACAGGCCCTCTGATTCCGGTTACCGTTATACCCATCAATCTAGCCTATGATTTTGTTCGTGTGAAAAGATGCTCGTCTATATAGAAATTGATTTGATAGCGAGCGATACTTGATATATAGACTTGAATGGATTCTGGGATATTTGGATGGAGTATTTCATTGAGACAGGCATCCAACTAGAGATACTTGAACGAAATGAAATGAGACTTGGATAAGGATGAATACTCCGATATTTGAGCGATAGTTGATACTTACGATACACGAACAAAATGAGTTTGGAGGAGTGGAAAGAAACACTATCAAATCCTAACCACTGATAGAATCCATTAGTGTGGGCTAAACACTTAAATGGGAATGAATTTTATATGGCTGCTAGTCCCGCTTGTTAATTATAAGTAATTTTGCGGTGTATACCAAACGGGTCGTTTATTCCCGTAAGACTTTAAACGACACTCACAAAATTAAACATTGTTGGTCAATTTTCGACTCTTAGAATTAGGATTGCATTTAATATCTAGAATAATGATTGCATTTGATATTGGAAATAAATGTTAAGGCACTCTCCTGAAATAAGATGATTAATGAAAAGGAGGGGGGAGGAGGTAACCACTTACTCCGTAGTTACGTGGAACAGTTACGGAGATCCTAGGCATTGGTCGCCACTTGTTATGGCTCAGGCTGGAAAGATATTTGTTAACCACAATGGCATACCGAGTGCCCAAACCACAACAAAGTTAGAAGGGGGATATAGAACGCATCAGACATTTGGTATGCCAAAAGACAGGACAGTATCAACCATTTAATATTTCAGTATGAAATATAATCAAACATACAACATAAGTTAACAAAACAATAATAATATCAGTCCTAACACACAATAGGAATAACCGGGGAATGAGATATGTAGAATGTTTGAGAATGGGTAAGACTGAATCCTGGCACGTCGAGTCGTCGGTTGTCCAACCAATGATTACTTTCAATACAGAGGGGGCGAAGCTGGCAACTAACTAGAAGCGAGTCTGTTGAGTGTGGGGAATGCCTAGCTTTTGTTTTGGGGAACTCGGCTGACTTCTTCGCCAGTGATTGGCTGAGGGCAGCCATTCAGCCATACCTGCTGAGCTACCGCGTGGCTGCGGAGCGCCCGCAGGGGGGGGTGGGGGGATGGAGGAGGAGTCTGACTGCTTGTTTCTTCGGAGTAGGATGGCAGTGTAGTTTAAAGGGTGTCATTTAGGTGAATGGATACTTTGATACCCGGATGGGGTACCGTGTCACCTGGCTAGGGGTAACATCGTGACAATATATATATATATATACATATATATATATATATATATATATATATACATTTATATATATTATATATATAATATATATATATACATATATACATGTATATATGTATAAATATATACATACATACATATACATATATAAATATATGCATATATACATATATACATATATGCATATATACATATATACATATGTACATATGTACATATATACATAACGTTGAGACAGACAGGACTCATCATAGTAAATGACACAGGGAAGAAAATAGGACATTTGACCACCAACAGAACCAAGACGAACCGTGACAATAGTATCGTTTACAAAATTCCCTGCAAAGGATGTGACTGTGCATACTACGGAGAGACATACAGAGGACTTAACAACAGACTCAAGGAACACAAAGCGGACATTAGACACCACCGAGAAACCAACGCTCTAGTTAACCACATTGACACAGAGGGACATTTGCCTAACTGGGAGGGTTCCACCATTCTAGCTAAAGGACTACACAAGAAACAACGGAAAATAATTGAATCACTTTACATTGCCAACCACAAAAACACAAACAAGAGAACTGGTGACTCGAAATGGACAAAATCTACCGCGACACTTGCCCTCCAAGAATGGCTTCCCAGACCCCCCGACCCTAAGTAGATACCTTTTTCCCACTTCGGCCTACCCTCTCCAGCTTTCTTCCTTTCACTCTGAAGTTCCTCCATGCTACCTTGCCCCAACTTTTTATAATGATTTATTCTTTTAATGCTATTTGTTACTATTTATTTTCAACACTATTATTATTATCATTGTTATTATAACTATTATTTATTATTTCTATCATTATATTTATAATTTTATCATTACATTTATTTTTATTATTACCATCTTTATTATTATTACTTTCATTTTCTTTATTATCATTATTGTTATTATTATTGTTACTATTTAAATATCTATTTAATTTTTCGTTAATTTTTCGTTTTTATTATCATTGTTTTCACTATTATTGTCATAATTACTATTAATAATTATTTTTATTTCTTGGTTATTAGTATTATCACTTTTATTATTGTTTTTGTTATTATTACTTTTATTTTATTGTTATTATTTCCTGTATTGCTAATATCATTTTTGTTATTATTGTTAATATCATTAATTAGGTATTTATCTTCATCGTTATCATTACTATTGTTACATTTTCTATTACTAATTTCTTTGGTATTAGTGTTATCATATTTAATTGTAAAAATGTCTTCATTGTTACATGAGCCACAATGTGATGTTCACATTCGCCACCAACTATGGCAACTCGGAGAGGTGGTGAGGTCCACCCCATGTATATAATGCCCACAGCCCGTTTGTACACATATTCCTTTGAAAAAGCATACCTGCGAAACTAGTCAGGAATAAACTCAAGACTAAGACTCCTGTGTTTCATATTCCGCTTACATCATACATATATATATATATATTATATATATATATATATATACACATATATGTGTTATTGAATAATACACCATCCTATGTATTCGTAATCTTCTTTAAACTTTCCATCCTTCTTGCTATTTTCTTTTCTGTGGGAGAAAGGGAGAACACAATATCACCAAATGAATCCGTAGTGAGTTTGGAAATGAAAACAAATACATCACTTACGACGCTTCGCTTATGCTCTAGGCATCTTCTGGTAACTTTATTTTGAAGATACCAATTGTGAACATATATACATTGTACAAAATAAACTGGGAGAAGTAATTCGGTTTAATTTCTTCTTGGTGCTCCGTAGGAGTTGAATATTTATTGCTGGTAGGTAATTCCTTATTAATACGGCTTGCAAGCATTTTAATTTTCTCATATTGGTATTCTTTGCTAATATCAAAGTATTATTGATTAAAACCTCCCGCTATATGTTCATTTTTTGTACTTTTGAGATGTGAGATTCTATTGCACCATTTTGCATATGAAATGTAAGCCTTTGAAATAAACTATGAGTTGTATGGCCAATATAATCGTCATTGCAAAGCGCACTGTCTTTGTTGAAAAGGCATGAGTATTTGTACACAACGTAATTTTATTTTGATATATCTTTTACTCCTGCCAAGATGTTTTTAACAATTAGTGATGAAGTTCTGGGGTTGCGATAATATGTTGCCAATTTTAGGGAGTCCTCTTGCTTCTTGGGCTTACAGTACCTTTTCATCTTTTTTGTATGCGGATGACATTATATTTTGGTAGTAAATATTATTATCATTCTTCTAATTTACTATATTACATCGGTCAGTATTAAATTTCTCCATTTTATATTTAATTTCTCTATCAGTATCATACATCGGGAACCCATTATTTGTTAAAATTTGCTTGATTCTATCCAATTCTTGGTGGAAAAAGTACAAGTAAGAACATATTTTAAAAGCACTTGAAATGTACGCGCGTATAACGCTGATTTTGGATTTTGATGGGCATTCGCTTAATCCATTTAAACATCTACCGGAGTTACTTGGTTTCCTATAAACACTCGTAATAAAAGTGCTTTCAACACCATCTACCCAAGCATCTAAAAAAGGGGATCTTGGTACCGATATATTCCTCCACGATAAAATGCAGGAAAGATTTTGCTTCCATAATTTTATTTAGGGTTTCAAGCTGTTCTTTTCCTTCTACGTCTACAAAAATATCATCTGCAAACCTAACATAAAAAGAAAGTTTTGGATTCACGACATCAAGGACGGAGTTCTCAATGTGGCACATGTATGCTTGTGCAAATACAACACCTAGGGGGCTACCCATAGCTACACCGTCTATTTGAAAATACATACGGTCTGCGGGGCATCTAAAGGGTGCTTCTTTTCTGCAAACACATAGCATTTTCTCAAGAATATTACGTGGTATTTTTTATGGAGGCAAGCTAAAGGTTGAAAATATTATCTACGATTATTTGAATAGTTTCTTCCATGTGATGATTCGAGAAAAGACACTCAACGTCGAGGGAAGCTAACATTCCTTGAGAGGATGTATTTCTAAGACTATCCACTAACTCATTCATAGAACGAAGTGAATGGAGAGTAGGAATATATGGAGTTATTAGACAATTGAGCTGCCTAGCTAAGTGATAGGTGGGAGTAGATATCTGCGAAGTGATAGGACTTAATTTACATCCAGGTTTGAATTTTGACATTACCATAAAAGTAACCTGGTTCATAGTGTCCTTGCAGATTATGGAATACGCCACCAATTACTGCATTTGTGTTATTAAGTCAGTTACTTTTTTCCGGAATCTATCTACAAGGTTCAAAAATTAGAAGTTGTTTGAGAACTGATGCCTAACTTTGGCTTAGAAAGTTTATTTTATACATAGCCGCTCACAATTGTTACATATTTCTAATATTTTATTCCCTTATCTTTGGATGTTGTTTATATATTGAACTTGCTTTTTGTTTTAACCGAACAACTCTACTTCATAATATTGTTAATTTTCCTTTGTAAAGGTTTATAAACATTATTATGAACCTTAGAATACGAGTATATTATGTAATTTTACTATATATTTTTGATGTAATTAGGTAAGATGATAGAAACCTCGGATGAATCCGAGCTCTCCTCAAGTCACGGAAACGCCTATCAGCTAGAATTGATTCAGCTAATGAACGATACGGTCTACTCTAAATGCTTAAATTTGATATCTGAGATTCTGGTCGTTCTACTAAGAGCTTGGTCCAGAAACCTAGGTGGGTATGCCAACTTCTTAAGTTGACACTTGAAATTGAGATATCTTGAAAATTCTCTATAGTAAAACCATCAGTTCTTCTACTAAACTGTTTATTTATGAACGTCTCACAATTGCCTATCACTATCCCAACACACTATTACCTATCACTAACCCAACACCGTGCGTAAGAAAATTGTGAACGTTCAACAAAAACTGAAGTAAGTAGTCTCCCGGCGTTTATTGTTTGCCCTACCAAGATTGTGATTTGGTGTACTTGGGTCAAACCGGGAGAGACTTGAACACTAGATTGGCAGAACATAAAAGATCAATTAGGTATGTGCAGGAAAATTCGGCCATATTTCTTCATGCTAAAAACAAGAATCATTCTTTTGACTGGGTAAGGCCAGATTAGTGTTCAAGTCCCATTGTGGTTTCAGGAGGAAAATAGTTGAATCAGGTTTAATTGAGGAATGCCCCAACATTAATATTTCTAAAGGGCAGTGGACTCCTCACAATATTTCCCGAGCGGCGGATAGAAGGCTTGTCCGAAGCTTTATATATATAAATGTATATATATATACATATATATATATATACATATATATATATATATACATATGTGGATGTATATATACATACACACACACACACACACACACACATATATATATATATATATATATATATATATATATATATATATATATACACATACATGAGTGTGTGTGTGTGTATGCATACATATACCTATTGCTATTTTCCCCCTTGCAAGGAAGGTAGCATACATACATACATATACCAAGGCTTTTTCCCCCTTACTAGGGAGGTAGCCAAAAAGGAAAAGGCATAAAATCATTCCCACCCATTCCATCCCCGAAAACACTCCACACCCCTCCACCCTCCCTCCCATCTTAGCCCTCCTAGATGACGGGTCATCCCTGCACCCTGTCCACTGCCCTGGGTCAGAAGCAGTGTCGCAAGACACAGCACATCCACAGCAAGTAAAAGGAAGGTAGCCAAAAAAAAAAAAAAAAAAAAAAAAAAAAAAAAAAAAAAAAAAAAAATCCAATCCCACCCATCCCATCCACACATAATCTACTCCCAATTACACACCCTCCCCCTTTCTTATTTTAGCTTCTTCTGGATCACGAGTCATCCCTAGACCTCAGACACTGCCCTTGGTCAGAATTAGTGTCACAAGACACAGCACATCCACAGCAAGGCCGCTTCATCTAATCGGCGACCCCCTCTCTCCACCCCCTCATGCACAAAAAGAGAAGACGGGGAGAAATCCCTTCGGACGCATCAAAATATCATTCACACAGATTTCCTAGCCCCGCACCCCCAACCACCCACTCCGTTCCATGCATGACAGCATCATCCATATACAACCATCGTCAATTTATCCCTATCTTCTGTCTTCTCCTTTCCTTCTTCAACAGACATAACCCTTTTTCCCAATGCCCCTTTTACCCCATATATCCATCTCATCCTTGGCCGCCCCCTCATGTTCACTCCTTCCACCTCTGCTTTCCACACCTCTTTCAGTAACTTTTCTTCACTCATTCTTTCCAATACTATTTTATCAACCCAATCTCTCAACTCCACTTCAACCCGACACTACTCCTCACCTCCTCGTTTTTCACTATCCAGCCGAGTAACACCTCTCATACTTATCAGGCTCCTCGTCTCACAAACATTCAAACTTCGTCTCTCTTATGTTTCATGTTTCAGCCCCATGTTTCTACCCAATATATATATATATATATATATATATATATATATATATATACATATATATATGATATAAATACATATACATGGATATGTATATATACATATGTATATATATATACATATACATACATATACATATATATATATTTATATATATATATATATATATATATATATATATATATTCACTATAAACCCACTATCGTAGAAAAAATAACGGAAAATACAGGGAAACTGTATATTTCGACTACTATCTGTAGTCCTCTTCAGCAGATATTCGTAGTGAACTTTTACAAATGTGTTATAACATAACAATTTCATATATATATATATATATATATATATATATGAATATGACTACAAAGTAATGTCGTAACACATTAGTAAATTTCAACAAAAACCCACTGTGTTGGATAAGAAGAAATGAAATAAATAGATTCCATATATTTCGATCACGGACTGTGATTCTCTTCAGTGGAATACAGAGTAGAGGAGCAAAAGGCATGTCTTATAAACAGTAAAAGAAGGAACATGGATAGGACTCAGGTAGCGTCTAATGCTTTGCGGGGCAGGTCACCCGCCTTCACCAGAGATGGTAGTAATTTGTTGACTGCCCAGGTGGTAATGCAGTCAGATGACCATTGTCCATGAGATATATTGAAATTTGGAAATTTGTTAATCAAGGATGATTCTATTATTTTCCTTTTAAAACTGCACTTTGAATTGAATATAATTTTTTGCTTCATTCCAATCTATACGGTGGCCTTCCTTGTCTACGTGTTGAAAGAAAGCGGAATTTTGGTGTGCATATTTGACTGAATTTCTGTGTTCTTGCATCCTGGTATGCAAATCTCTACCTGTTTGTCCCCAATATACATCATTACAATCCGAGCATGGAAGTTTATACACACCTTGATGTATTTATTCTCTAGGTCTTTGGTGTACATTAACTACTTTCCTAGACAAGTTATTGGGAAAACTAAAAACAATTTTAATGTCTTTCTGTGGTAAAAATTGCGAAATGTCATTTAAGGACCTATTATAAAGCAATTTGATACAGTTTTTTTCCCAACCGAAATTCTTACTGGAATGGGAAGTGGATCCAAAGTGACTAGCTTTGGCTTTGTTTAGGGCTCTATTTAAGAACCAATCAGGATACCCTATTCTTTTTAATTGATTCCTGATGGTTGTGATCTCCATTTCCAGATAGTGTGGACTACATATTCTAAGTGCTCTCAGGAAAAGACCTGAGGCAACACTATATTTAATTTTATCAGGATGGTGACTGAAAAAGTGTACATAACTCCCCGTATGTGTGGGTTTTCTGTACACTGTAAAGGACAAGTGATCCTGGTACCGTATTGATAGGATATCTAGAAATGGCAGTCTATTATCCACCTCCCATTCAACTTTACATTTAATATTAGTGGTTAAGTTGTCTTTCGATGCTTTCTTTGAACAACTAAACTACTTAACCACTAATATTAAATGTAAAGTTGAATGGGAGGTGGATAATAGACTGCCATTTCTAGATATCCTATTAATACGGTACCAGGATCACTTGTCCTTTACAGTGTACAGAAAACCCACACATACTGGGAGTTATGTACACTTTTTTCAGTCACCATCCTGATAAAATTGAATATAGTGTTGCCTCAGGTCTTTTCCTGAGAGCACTTAGAATATGTAGTCCATACTATCTTGAAATGGAGATCACAACCATCAGGAATCAATTAAAAAGAATAGGGTATCCTGATTGGTTCTTAAATAGAGCCCTAAACAAAGCCAAAGCTAGTCACTTTGGATCCACTTCCCATTCCAGTAAGAATTTCGGTTGGGAAAAAAAACTGTATCAAATTGCTTTATAATAGGTCCTTAAATGACATTTCGCAATTTTTACCACAGAAAGACATTAAAATTGTTTTTAGTTTTCCCAATAACTTGTCTAGGAAAGTAGTTAATGTACACCAAAGACCTAGAGAAGAAATACATCAAGGTGTGTATAAACTTCCATGCTCGGATTGTAATGATATATATTGGGGACAAACAGGTAGAGATTTGCATACCAGGATGCAAGAACACAGAAATTCAGTCAAATATGCACACCAAAATAACGCTGTCTTCCAACACGTAGACAAGGAAGGCCACTGTATAGATTGGAATGAAGCAAAAATTATATTCAATTCAAAGTGCAGTTTTAAAAGGAAAATAATAGAATCATCCTTGATTAACAAATTTCCAAATTTCAATATATCTCATGGACAATGGTCACCTGACTGCATTACCACCTGGGCAGTCAACAAATTACTACCATCTCTGGTGAAGGCGGGTGACCTGCCCCGCAAAGCATTAGACGCTACCTGAGTCCTATCCATGTTCCTTCTTTTACTGTTTATAAGACATGCCTTTTGCTCCTCTACTCTGTATTCCACTGAAGAGGATCACAATCCGTGATCGAAATATATGGAATCTATTTATTTCATTTCTTCTTATCCAACACAGTGGGTTTTTGTTGAAATATATATATATATATATATATATATGCATATATTATATATATATAGACGTTCCTGGACGTCTTGGTAACGAGATGGGGGCACAGTATGACTACAGGTGTATATAGAAAGGATACTCATACGGACAGGCTCTTGGATTATGAGAGTTGCCACCCGGTGGAGCATAAGAAGAGTGTGGTCAAGACGTTGTGGTCAAGAGCGGGGAATTTGTGCTCGACTGAGGAGAACTTGAAAGAAGAGAGGAAACGCCTGGAGAAGGTCTTTGCGGACAACGGGTACCTCAAATCGGTCATTAGAAGATGGACCACAGCGCAGGGAAGAAAAACTACAGCGGACACGAAACAGGCGGCAACTATTAGGATTACCATACCATATGTGAAGGGGGCATCTGAGGTGGCTGCTAGACTATTGAGGAAGCGCGGTGTTGAGGTAGCTCACAAACCCGCCAACTCTTTACATGGTGCTCTTACTAAGGTAAAAGATACGGAGGAGAAAGAGAACAAGACGGGAGTGGTATATGATATTGGCTGCGGCAACTGTTGTACTCGCTACATAGGAGAGACGGGTAAATAATTATCGACAAGGAATTAGAGAACATAAACGAGCTGTAAATCGTAAAGATGGTAGTTCCGCGATATTCAGGCATTGCCAGGAGGAGCAGCACGAGATGGATTGGGACAACGCTGGTGTGATTTACAGAAACAACAAGAAAGGAGAGAGGCTATTTTTGGAAGCTTGGGCCAGTGACAGCAACAGCGTCAACAGATGCATCAATCTAAATCCAATTTACAAGGGAGCGAAAGATGGACAGGACAGAAGAAGCAGTGAGCGGAGGCCAGTGTAGTGTTTTTATGTCGGCACTTTGATGTTTGGCATTAGTGTTTTTTTTTTTTTTTTTTTTTTTTTTGTCCCATTGTGATGTTACTTTATTTAACTTTGTCATCATTTTTCTTTTCCTTTATCGTCCAGAATTGGTTTTGTTTTGTTTACTGTTGGTTCGCTGCTGTTGAGTTAATTGTCATTTTGTTGGGTTTGTCTTCTATTGCTTTTTTTCCCCCCACCCCCTTTTTCAGCGGACACTTTTTAACACTTTGCGATTTCTTTTTGTCATTCAGTTTTGGTGTTGTTTGATAGTTTTGATTTGTAATGATAAGGGAGCTAAGCACAAGCAGAACAGGAAGAGCGGCGATAGGCGACCCGTGTGGCGCTTTTGGGTCCGGACTGTGATTTTTTTTATATTTTCATTATGTCGGTTTGTCAATTATTTGCTTTTTGTTATTTTTGTGGACACTTTGGGTCAACTTTGTAATTAAATTTCTTTTTGTCTTTTAGTGTTGTTTTTGTTTTTGTTTTATTTCATAGTCTGATTTGTACTGATAAGGACACACAGGACAGTTAGAGCGGTGACATACGACTCGTGTGGTGCTTTTATGTCTGGTCTGTGACATTTGATATTTTTCTTTTTGCCCTTTTATTTTATTTCTTATTTTCGGTGGTTCCATTTGGTGACACTTTGTACTTACTATGTTATTGATTTCTGGGTGTCGCTTAGAATATGTATTGTTCCGTTTATTCTGACATGGGTTATGTGGTTTTATCAATTCTTTTCATTTGAGTGACGCTTTATACAAATTTGAAATTAATTTCCTTTTGTCATTCGTAATAGGTTTTGATTTTGTTCATATTCGTTCAATCCGATGGGACCTGTCCCAGAGAACATCGGTATAATATATAATTGAATCATTTTGCTTACAATGTATAACCCTGAAGACGAACCCCGGACAGGGTTCGAAACATTGGTAATAAATTCTGTTACTCTTGAGTCCAGTGTTTTGAAAATTTTCGATTATATATGTATATATATATATATATATATATATATATATACACATATATACATATATATAATATAAATATATATATACATATATATATACATATACCAAGGCTTTTTCCCCCCTTACAAGGGAGGTAGCCAAAAAGTAAAAGGCATAAATTTAATTTCCACCCATTCCATCCCTGAATACACTCCACGTCCCTCCACGCTCCCTCTCATCTTAGCACCTCCTGGATGACGGGTCATCCCTGCACCTTGTCCACTGCCCTTGGTCAGAAGCAGTGTCGCAAGACACAGCACATCCACAGCAAGGCCGCTTCATTGAATCGGCGACCCCCCTCTCCGTCCCCCCATGCATAAAGGAGAAGACGGGGAGAAATCCCTTTGGGCTGCGTCAAAAATTGCTCACAGATACTACCTCACCCCCCCATCCCCCCACAAATTGCACCTCATGCATCACAACATAATCCATATACAACCATTCTCCATTCACCCCTGTCTTCTGTCCTCTCACGTCCTTCCTCAACAGACATTCCCCTCTTCCCCAAAGCCCCCTTCACCCCATCTATCCACCTCATCCTAGGACGTCCCCTCATGTTCACTCCCTCCACATCTGCCTTCCATACCTCTTTTACTAGTCTTTCTTCACTCACTCTTTCCATGTGTCCAAACCATCCTAATACTCTTTCATCAACCCTATCTCCTAACCCCCTTTCTACCCCTGTTCTCCTCCTCACGTCCTCATCTCTCACTCTATCCAGCCTAGTAACCCCCATCATTCTTCTCAGACACCTCACCTCAAAGACATTCAAACTCCTTCTCTCTTCCTCTCTTATGTTCCATGTTTCTGCCCCATACAGTGCTGTTGGCACAATCAATCCTTCATATAGTCCCCTCCTAGCATCCATTCCCAAATGTATATTCCTCATTACACTTTTTAATCCACCAAGGCATTTACTCGCTTCTCTCAATCTACATTCTACCTCCACCTTCACTCCACCTTATCCTGCCACATTTGCACCCAAGTATTTAAAACTATCCACTTCCTCCAGTCGCTCTCCCTTAACGCTCACTTCCAGACTACTGCCACTTTCACCCCTTGTACATCTCATCACCTTACATTTACCCACATTTATCTTCAGCTTTCTTCTATCACACACTCTCCCAAACTTTGTCATCAACTTCCTCAGTCCCTCCTCCGAGCCTGTCACAAGTGCAGTGTCGTCCGCAAATAACAGCTGGCTCACCTCCCACTTTTCTCCATTTTCTTTAACCATCTCCAATCCCTGACCCACTGCCCTTGCATTTACCTCTCGCACTACCCCATCCATGTACAAGTTGAACAGCCAGGGCGACATAACGCATCCTTGACGAAGTCCCACCTTTACCTCAAACCACTCACTCTCTCCATTTCTAATCCTGACACAAGCTCTACTACACTCATAAAAACTCTTGACAGCTCCTAGAAGCTTTCCTCCTATCCCGTAAATTCGCAAAACCTCCGCCAGTGCCTTTCTGTCTACCCTGTCGTAAGCCTTTTACAGGTCCATAATGCTCACTTCCAGACTACTGCCACTTTCACCCCTTGTACATCTTATCACCTTACATTTACCCACATTTATCTTCAGCTTTCTTCTATCACACACTCTCCCAAACTCTGTCATCAACTTCCTCAATCCCTCCTCCGAGCCTGTCACAAGTGCAGTGTCGTCCGCAAATAACAGCTGGCTCACCTCCCACTTTTCTCCATTTTCTTTAAACATCTCCAATCCCTGACCCACTGCCTTTGCATTTATCTCTCGCACTACCCCATCCATGTACAAGTTGAAACAGCCAGGGCGACATAACTCATCCTTGACGAAGTCCCACCTTTACCTCGAACCACTCATTCTCTCCATTTCTAATCCTGACACAAGCTCTACTACACTCATAAAAACTCTTGACAGCTCCTAGAAGCTTTCATCGTATCCCGTAAATTCGCAAAACCTCCCACAGTGCCTTTCTGTCTACCCTGTCGTAAGCCTTTTACAGGTCCATAATGCTCACTTCCAGACTACTGCCACTTTCACCCCTTGTACATCTTATCACCTTACATTTACCCACATTTATCTTCAGCTTTCTTCTATCACACACTCTCCCAAACTCTGTCACCAACTTCCTCAATCCCTCCTCCGAGCCTGTCACAAGTGCAGTGTCGTCCGCAAATAACAGCTGGCTCACCTCCCACTTTTCTCCATTTTCTTTAAACATCTCCAATCCCTGACCCACTGCCTTTGCATTTATCTCTCGCACTACCCCATCCATGTACAAGTTGAACAGCCAGGGCGACATAACTCATCCTTGACGAAGTCCCACCTTTACCTCGAACCACTCATTCTCTCCATTTCTAATCCTGACACAAGCTCTACTACACTCATAAAAACTCTTGACAGCTCCTAGAAGCTTTCCTCGTATCCCGTAAATTCGCAAAACCTCCCCCAGTGCCTTTCTGTCTACCCTGTCGTAAGCCTTTTCCAGGTCCATAAAGCCCCCCCCCCAAAAAAAAAAAAAATAAATAAATAAATCCTTCCCCTTTCCTATAGCTTTCTCACATATATGTCTCACCACAAAAACTTGATCTACACAACCTCTACCCGTCCTAAATCCACACTGTTCCTCACCAATTACTCCCTCTGTTCCTCTCCTAATCCTCTCAATCAAGATCCTCACATAAGCCTTCCCAACTACACTTAACAAGCTAATCCCTCTGAAACTACTACATTCACACTTGTCCCTTTTCCCTTGTAACGTGAAACTATACAGGCACTCCTCCAGTCCTCTGGCACTCTACCCTCTCTCCAGCAAACATTAAATAACCTCACCAGCCAGTCCACCATCACTGTACCTTCTTTTTTTAGACATTCTGCATGGCACCTATCCAGACCAGGTGCCTTACCTGCTTTCATCATCTTAACAACTGCCTTCACTTCATCCTTCCTCATTTCTCCTCCATTTTCCTCACTCATCACGGTCGTTTTCTTAGCATTTTCCACTGCAGCTATCTTTCCTTCCCTATCCTCTTTCACATTTATCAACTCCCTAAAATATTCTGCCCATCTTCCCCTCACTGCCTTCTCTTCCATTATCATCTCTCTATCTGCACCTTTTACCTTTACTTCTCTACTTGATTCGCCTCCTCTTCCTCTCTTAATTTCTTTCCAAAACATCTTTTTATTACTTTCAATATTTTCTGTCATACTCTTACCCCATTTCACATCTGCTCTCCTCTTTGCCTCCTTTAACTTTTGGTTTACTTCTCTTTTCTTTTCTTTGTACCTCTCATATGACTCCCTAGTCCTATTTTGTAACCAATCTGTGAAAGCTCGCTTCTTCTCTTCTACAACCTTCTTTGTTTCCTCATCCCACCATTCCTTACCCTTTCTTCTATTTCCTCCTGTCCTTCTTGTTCCACACACCATCACACAATGTAAAGGTGGATAAGGAGGGAAAGGTAGTTGCAGTGGTAAGTGCTAAGAAAAATGACTGTGATGAGTAAGGAAAATGGAGGAGAAATAGAAAAAGAGGAAGTGAAAGTAGCTGTTAAGATGATGAGAGCAGGTAAGACACCTGGGTTGAATGAATGCCATGCAGAATGTCTAAAAAAAAAGGAGGTACAGTGATGGTGGACTGGCTGGTGAGGGGATTTAATGTTTGTTTAAGAGTGGGTACAGTGCCGGGGGACTGAAGTTCCTGTATAGTTCCACTTTACAAGGGAAAGGGGGACAAGTGTGAGTGTAGTAGTTTCAGAGGGATCAGCTTGTTGAGTGTAGTTGGGAAGGCTTATGATTGAGAGGATTAGGAGAGGAACAGAGGGAGCAATTGGTGAAAAACAGTGTGGTTTTAGGACAGGTAGGGGTTGTGTAGATCAGATTTTTGTGGTAAGACAGATATGTGAGAAAGCTATAGGAAAAACATGGATGCTTTTTGGGCTTTTGTGGATTTGGAAAAGGCTTACAACACGGTAGACAGGAAGGCACTGTGGGAGGTATTGCAGATACATGGGATAGGAGGAAAGCTGTTAAGAGCAGTCAAGAGTTTTTATTAGAGCAGGAGAGCTTGTGTTAGGATTAGAAATGGAGAGAGTGAATGATTTGATGTAAAGGTGGGACTTCGCCAGGGATGTGTTATGTCGCCCTGGCTGTTCAATCTATACATGGACGGGGTGGTGCGAGAGGTGAATGCATGGGTGGTGGGTCAGGGGTTGGACATAGTTAAAGAAAATGGAGAAAAGTGGGAAATAAGCCAGTTGTTGTTTGCTGACGACACTGCGCTTGTAGTGGTATCAGAGGAGGGATTGAGGAAGTTAGTGACAGAGTTTGAGAAAGTGTGTGAAAGAAGGAAGCTGAAGATAAATGTGGGTAAAAGTAAGGTGATGAGATGGACAAGGGGAGAGAGTGGCAGCAGACTGGAAGTGAGTATTATGGGAGAGAGACCGGAGGAATTGGATAGTTTTAGATACTTGGGTGCAAATGTGGCAGGAAATGGAGGAGTAGGGGTGAAGGTAGAATGTAGATTGAGAGAAGCGAGTAAATGTCTTGGTGGATTACAAAGTGTAATGAGAAATAGACATCTGGGAATGGATGCTAAGACGAGGTTATATGAAGGAGTGATTGTGCCGATAGCACTGTACTGGGCAGAAACATGGAACATAAAAGAGGAAGAGAGAAGGATTTTGAATGTGTTTGAGAAGAAATGTATGAGAAGTATGATAGGGGTTACAAGGCTGGACAGAGTGAGAAATGAGGAGGTGAGGATGAGAACAGGGTTGGGAAGGGAGTTGGGAGATATGGCTGATGAAAGAGTATTAGGATGGTTTGGACACATGGAAAGAATGAGTGAAGAAAGATTAGTAAAAGAGATGTGGAAGGTAGAGGTGGAAGGAGTGAAAATGAGGGGGCATCCAAGGATGAGGTGGATGAGGTAAAAGGGCCCTCCCCCTCCCCCTTATGCTGTGATGCATAAAGGGGAGGGGGATGGTGGGGGTGAGGAAGTATGTATGAGAAATAAATTGACGCAGCCCAAAGGGATTTCTCCCCGTCTACTCCTTTTCTGCGTGAGAAGATGGAGAGGGGGGGTCGCCAAATTAATGAAGCGGCCTTGATGTGGATGTGCTATGTCCTGCGACACTGCTTCTGACCCAGGGCAGTGGACAGGATACAGGGGTAACTCCTCGTTCAGGAGGTGCCAAAATGTGAAAGAGGGAAGAGGGTGAAGAGTAGTGGACTATGTAGGGGATGGAAAGGGTGGGAGTGGTTTCTATGCGTTTTTCTTTTTGGCTGCCTCCTGTGTAAGGAGGAAAAATGCCTTTGGTGAGGAGTAGGGCCGGGTGGAAATGGAGTTGGAGATAGGGTTGATGAATGAGTATCGGGATGGTTTGGACACATGAAAAGAATCTATATATATATTATGGGAAAGGTGGAGGGGGAAACACGGGTCTTTATCTGATTATCGAGTTTATTCCTGACCGGTTTCGCTTACAATAGCTTCTTCAGAGGAAGAAACTATTGTAAGCGAAACCGGTCAGGAATAAACTCGATATTCAGATAAAGACCCGTGTTTCCCCCTCCACCTTTCCCATAATTTGTCCCAATGTCTCTCTCTCTCTCTCTCTCTCTCTCTCTCTCTCTCTCTCTCTCTCTCTATATATATATATATATATATATATATATATATATACATATATATATATGTATATATATGTATATATATGTATATATATATATATACATATCTATATATATATATATATATATATATGTACATATACATACATAATATATGTATATATAATATAAATATATATATATATATATATATATATATATACATATATATATTTATATATATATATATATATATTATATATACATATATTATGTATGTATATGTACATATATATATGTATAAATATATATATATGTATATATATATATGCATATATATATATATATATATATATATATATATATATATATACATATATATATATATATATGTTTATATTATATATACATATATTATGTATGTATATGTATATGTATATGTATTTATATACATATATATATATATATATATATATATATATACATATATTACGTATGTATATGTGCATATATATATATATATATATATATATATATATATATATGTTTACGTATATGTACATATGTTTACGTATATGTACATATATATATATATATATATATACATATATATATATTATATACACATATTATGTATGTATATGTACATATATATATATATATATATATATGTATAT
Organism: Oratosquilla oratoria; assembly: GCF_046742065.1. Classification (NCBI taxonomy): domain Eukaryota; kingdom Metazoa; phylum Arthropoda; class Malacostraca; order Stomatopoda; family Squillidae; genus Oratosquilla; species Oratosquilla oratoria. The sequence goes on from NC_134808.1 coordinate 399,384, forward strand.
GTATACATATATATATATATATATATATATACAGTATATATATATATATATATATATAAAGTATATATATATATATATATATATATATATATATATATATATATATATATATATATATATATATATTCTTTTCATGTGTCCAAACCATCCCGATACTCATTCATCAACCCTATCTCCAACTCCATTTCCACCTGGCCCTACTCCTCACCTGTTCGTTTTTCACTTTATCCAGGCTAGTAACCCCTATCATACTTCTCAGACACCTCATCTAAATTACATTCAAACTCCTTCCCTATGTTCCACATTTCTGTTCCATGTTTCTACCCAATACAAATATTCGGACATATATGTATATATATATATATATATATATATATATATATATATATATATATATATATATATATATATACATATATATATATATGTATATATATATATATATATGTGTGTGTATATATATATATATTTACATTTCACTAAAGCAGATAAATCTAATGCAGTTGTTATTTTAAACAAGGTTGATTATCTTAGAAAAATGAATGGTTTATTAGATGATAACAATACTTACACACTTCTTAACAAAAATCCTACAGAAGCAGTTAATAGTCATTATAATAAGAAATTAAAAGAACTGCTTCATAAGAATAGAGACCTCTTACAGAAATTCATTTCAATTAGTCCCCCTTTGCCACATATGTATGATCTCATTAAGACTCATAAATGTAACAACCCCGCTAGACCTATTGTTTCGTCAATTGGTTCCGCTTCTTACAAGCTTTCCAAATGGCTAGTTATTATCCTTAGCCCTTTAGTAGGTACAATCTCTTCTTCTCATGTTACAAACACTTCTGAGTTAATAGACAAACTCCATAATATTAAACCTAATTATAAGTTTACATTGGTTAGTTTTGATATAGTCAGTTTATTCACAAAAGTTCCCATAAATGATTTATTATTTTACCTTCAAGATGAACTTAATAAACATGTTCTTCCATTGCCATCATCTACATTGATTGAACTAATTAAATTATGTGTCAAAGATTGTAAGTTTCAATTCAATGGTAATTTCTATTCCCAAAAATTCGGCATGAGTATGGGAAACCCTATATCCCCAGTTTTAAGTAATTTATACATGGAATTTTTTTAAACTAAAATATTACGCACAATCTTTCCCCCTAACATCACTTGGCTTAGGTATATTGATGACATTTTATGTCTTGGGCCAGAAGAAAAAAATGTCCATAATTTTTTAACTAAGTTGAATACCCTTGTTGATTCTGTTAAATTTACTTTAGAAATTGAGAAAAATTGTACCTTACCTTTCTTAGATTGCACTATCCTACGTCATGACAATAACCTTAGATTTAAAGTATATCGTAAACCAACCAATGTCAGTTCATATATTCATTATTCTTCTTCTCATCCAAATGATATTAAACGTAGAGTATTTGCCTCAATGTATTTAAGATCTTTTCGTATTTGTAGTCCTGAATTTATTGATGAAGAAATCAGAAATGTTTTAACATTGGGCTAGAATTAAAATACCCTAAGCAATTCCTTGATATTGCTTACAATTTTGCAAGGAAATAATTTTTAACTCCTCAGCCTAAATCACCTTTCAATTATCATAATGTTTTAATTTTACCATTTCAAGAAAATTTGTTAAGTATCACAGAATTATTAAAAAGATTTAACGTAAAGGTAGTTTTTAAACATGATAGTACAGTAAAACATAAACTTATCAACAATAGTATTGAAATTAAAAAAGGATGCATTTATAAAATTCCTTGCGAAATGTGTAATCAATTTTACATAGGTCAAACTGCTAAACCCTTAAACATTAGAATTGAACAACACAAGAAAAATGTTAGGGATGGCAATCATTCTAGTGGTATATTCAAGCATATTGAATTAAATAATCATCCAGTTGATTGGGGTAATGCCCAGGCAGTCTATTATACCAACAACATAATAGTAAGAAATTTAATAGAGTGCAGTTTGATTCATACCACTAGTAATCAAAATACCAACCTACATAAAGGCTTGTACAAACTTGATCATTTCATTTGTCAAGAAATTAGTAAGATA
>NC_134808.1:408974-428974 GCF_046742065.1 Oratosquilla oratoria
AAAAAAACGTAGACTCAGAAGTGACTTGATACAGGTCTTTAAGATTTTAAAGGGAATTGACAACATCAAAAGTGACAAAATTTTCACATTGAATGAGAATCAGACAAGAAACAATGGTCTCAAACTGTCCGGAAATAGATTCAATTTGGAAGTAGGTAGAAACAACTTTGCCAACCGTGTAGTTAATGAATGGAATAAACTTCCTGCACAGGTAGTGCAATGTAGTTCAGTTCGAAGCTTTAAGAATCATTTAGATAAATACCTAAGTAAGATGCTGTAATGATTATGATTTATGTTATATTATTTGTTTTTGTTTTGTTATCATTTGTCTGTCTGATTTTCATTTATTATTAGTTATATGTCAATTTATTATTATTTACTATTTACTTGTTTGTTTATTATTTAACTATACCTATGCATTTATTTATGTATTTTATTTGCTATTTACATTATTAAAGTTTTTATTTATTATTAATATGATTTTTTTTCGCATCCGACCTAGACATGGATCAAAAGGTCTCCTGTCGGCATGCTCCGCCTTTGTAATCCTTTGTAGATGTATAAATAGATAAAAAGACAAATATATAAACAAATAAATGTATAAATTGATAAATATATAAATAGATAAAATAGATAGATAAATAGATAAATAGGTAAAAGACAAATCAATAAATAAATGATAGAAAAACAGATAAATAGATAGATAAAAATGGATAAATAGATAATAGATAAAGTGATAAATAATAAATATATAGAAATAGAGAAAATACATAGTTACATAAGTACGTAATACATAATCACATAAGTAGGTAAATATATAGATAAGTAAATTAATAAAATGATAAATATATAGTCGTCACTCAGGTCAGGTCAACCGGGTAACTGCTTCAGTTAGTGATATGGCGAGTGATTGTGTTACCGTGTTCATCGCCGATGAGGTACAATCTCTACTTAGTAGAATTGAAGCCTTGGAGGATGCTTTAGAGTGCCTTAAAAAGGAGAATCGAGTTCTCCACTCGAAGGCCCAAAATACAGAAGACAAAACTAGCTATGAGCCTGGATGGAAAACGGCGAAAAATAAGACGTGGGAAAAGGAAAAAAAGTCCTCAGCAGCCCCGCTCGATTACAATAACTCGTTTCAAGCACTAGCGAATCATCAGGAAGAAGAAATAAATGAAATTCAAGACAAGAAGGGAAGGGCAGATGCTGGATCCCTGTCCACAGGTAAGATTTTGGTTGTAGGAGACAGTCAAATGAGGTACTTAGACAGGGCTTTCTGCAATAAAGATAGGAAACATAGGACCCAGGTGTGTTTCCCATGCGCGGGAATAGGAGATGTTAGAGATAGGATTGAAGAGTGTTTAGCAGGGGAAGGAAAGGACCCTGTAGTTTGCTTAAGTGCCGGGGGCAATGATATAGGTAAGTTAGGGAGTGAGGAATTGTTTGCGCGGTTCCGGGATGCGTTAGACAAGATTAGAAATAAGGGCTTTGTTCCTGTTGTATGTAGAATCCTTCCGAGGTGTAGAGTTGGAGGCATGTGGTATTCTAGGGATATTGTAATGAATTGCAGGCTGGCAAAACATTGGAAGGCCAATGGATGGGCGTTTGTTGACAACTGGGACAGCTTTTACGGTAGGAATCATCTATATACAAGGGACGGGGTGCATTTGTTGCCCAGAGGATTTCGACTCCTTGCTGAATCCCTTGAGTGAGAGGTAGGCATCCTACAGAGTTTTTCGGGTAGATTACGTGGGAGTAGGGGGAGAAGTATCGGAATATAGTTTAGGCAATAGAAAAAACTTAGGGACTGTAAAAAGAATCACCAAAGTAGGTGGAGGAAAGATAAACTAAAAAGTTTACTATATAAATAGAAGAAGCATATTTAACCAAATTTATTTGCTGCGAGGTGAAACATGCGTAGAGAATTTCGATATTATAGCTATTACTGAATCCTGGATCAACATGGCTGATAAATATTTCCTTCCGGAAATCAAAATAGAGGAATATAAGTTTTTTCAAAAGAGTAGGGTTGGTAGGAGTGAGTGAGGTGTGGCACTTTTCGTTAAAAACACAATAAACTGTATTATCAACTATACGATTAAGGAGGAGGACTGTACGGAATCAATTTGGGTAGAGATTATAGGCAAGAATAAGAAAGTTATCATTGGCGTCTTGTGTATACCTCCTAGCCACAGCATTGAGCAGACTGATCCCCTGATTCATTAAATTCGCAGAGCGCCCCAGTACAAAAACGTTGTGATCATGGGAGATTTTAATTATAGAAACATTGACTGGGAAACTTTAATAGGAGATCAGGAAACGAAAAAACTCCTAGATGTGGTGCAGGATAATTTCCTAAAACAAGTGATACCAACCCTACGAGGGGAGAAAATACTCTATATTTTTAACTAATAATGAAAACCTATTGAGTAACATAAAAGTGGGAGATAGTCTAGGCTCTAGCGATTATCAAAAAATAAGATTTAATATTATTTGGGAAGAATTAAAAAGTACGAATGACGTCCAAGTACGAGACTTCAGTAGAGCAAACTTTGACAATATAAAAACCTATTTGAAATTGAATATGAAATATTATACGGACGTTTCGAGCATTGCCGATACGATCAGGTCTCGGCACAAGACCAGGGGTCGGATCACGGAGGATAATATGCATACCTTGGGTCAAGTCACTTGGGGGCGGGGGCTCAATAGACAGGTCATCAATTTGGATGAAATGTATAGCAATCTAACTAACCTAGTTATTAATGTACAAAATACATTTATCCCCCTGAAGTCAATACGTAAAAATAGTAATACTCCCAAATGGATGACGGACAGATAAGCATGAGATCGGAATGAAAAGAGGATTTTACTTAAAAATAGAAAACGGGGAATCACACCTTAGATCAAGATATAATGAAATGACAAAAAATACTCGTACAGCGAAACGTAATTATGAAATTAAGGTTGCCAGTCAATCAAGATCCAACCCAAAGGGTTTCTTTCATCTCTATAGAACAAAAAATGAAGAAAGAATAGGATAAATAAAAAACGATGAAAATGTCATAATAGAATTGGAGGAAATAATGAGTGAGGAGTTTAACAATAATTTTCTATCGGTGTTTACTAATGAGAGGTTAGATAAAGTACCTGACTGCGATACGATTTTCAGAGGGAATAAAGAAAGTAGTCTATCTAATATCGGCATTAGTAAAGAAGTAGTCAAGCAGATTGAAAGACTTAAAGCTACAAAATCCCCGGGCCCAGACAAAAATTTTCCGAGAATGTCGAAAGACATAATTTAATTCGCGATTCACAGCATGGTTTCTTCAAGGGTAAGTCATCTGTGACTATCTTCTATCCTTTTACACTAAAGTATATAAGGCGTCAGATAACAATGATAATTACGATGTTATTTACCTTGACTTTAGCAAAGCGTTCGACAAGGTGCCACACCAGAGACCACTAGATACAGTAAAATCAAAACGCATGGCATAGTAGGAAAAGTGTTAGAATGGATAAGAGCTTGGACGAGTAACAGAAAACAGTGGGTCACCATAAATGGAGTAAGATCAAGGTGGGGCAATGTTACGAGTGGGGCCAGGGCTCGCTTTTGGGTCCCTTGTTGTTCATTATGTACATAAACGACTTAGACGATGGGATAATTAGTGATGTTAGTAAGTTTGCGGACGACACTAAATAGGACACCAAATTAGGTCTGAAGACGACGCAGAGATTCTGCAGGATGATCTTAACAAATTGTTCGTATGGTCGGTGAAATGGCAAATGAACTTCAATATCTCTAAGTGTAGTGTGTTAAACGTAGGGCTACATAATCCCGAAAATAGATACAGCTTATATAATACGTTTTTAGAGAAAACTGAGTGTGAGAGAGACTTGGGAGTTCTAGTGACTTCTGACCTTAAAACCAGGAAACAGTGCATTAGCGCCAGGAATAAGCTAACAGAGCATTAGTTTTCATTGCTAGTACGGTAACGAATAGAAGTGTAGAGGTAATTATCAAACTCTATCTAGCAATAATTAGACCCATCCTTGATTATGCGGTACAGTTTTGGTCTCCGTCCTACAGAATGGACATCAATTCACTAGAATCAGTACGGAGAAGAATGACCAAAATGATAAATGAACTCAGAATTTTGCCTTTACAAAGAAAGGCTTAGGCACCTTAACTTATACTCTCTGGAAAGACGCAGAGTGCGGAATGATCTAATAGAGGTGTTTAAGTGGATCAAAGGCTTTAACAAGCTTGATGCAAACAAGATCATCATATTAAAACAACAGGCCAAGACTCGCAGTAATGGTTTTAAACTGGACAAATTTATATTTAAGAAGGAAATAGGCAAAAAAATACTAATAGGGTGGTCGACGAATGGAATAGACTTAGTAACCTTGTAGTAAGCGCTGAAGCTATCAGTTATTTTAAGAAACTATTAGACAACTTTATGGATGGGGGATGACAGGTGTTGATGGATACAGAGCTGCCTAGTGTAGGGTTTATGGTCTCTTGAAGTTTCCTTCATTCTTATGTTCTCATGTTCTTATGTAAATAGAAAAAATACATAAGTACATAGGTAGATAAATATATACTTCTATAAAAGGATAAGTAGAAAAGTAAAGAAGTAGGTAAATATATGAATAAATAAATTAATAAATTGATAATTAGTTTAAAAAAAATCGATAAATTGATAAATAAATAAAAAGATAGATATATAGATAGATAAATACAAAAAATATAAGAAGATAAATACATAAAAAGAAAAAAGATAAATAGATTAATATATTAACATATTGAAATATTAAAAGATTATTAGATTAACAGATTAATAAATTAATAGATTGATAGAATAATAGATTAATGTATTAATATAATAACACCATGTAATACTAATATTTTCGAATTCCCTATGGCATAGATACGTGAAAATGAGCAGACACCAAGTTCAGACTTCGGCTCCGAGTTCATGAAATCGATTTATTGATTTTTTGCGACTTTTGCTTATTCATTTAAGAGTTTTTCACAGTATCTGCTTTGATATCAAATGATTCCTGTTAAGTATAATTTTGATTAATTTTAATTCAATTAATATGATAAATCAATGATAAAAAAGGAAGTTCTCCAGGCTACGTCTTTAGAAATGAAAGTAAAAAAGGAAACGAGTAGAGTATAATTATGTACTATATGTTAATACCTCGACAGCGATACAGGCAGTGATGCATATAGATAAATAGATAAAAAGATTAATAGATTAATAGATTAATAGATTAATATATAAATAGATAAATAAATAAATAGATATATAGATAAATGGATAAATAGATAAATAGATAAATAGATAGATAGATAGATAGATAGATAGATAGATAGATAGATAGATAGATAGATAGATAGATAGATAGATAGATAGATAGATAAATAGATAAATAGGTAAATAGATAAATAGATAAATAGATAAATAAGTAAATAGATAAATAATAGATAGATAACTAGATAAGTAGATAAATAGATAAACAGATAAATAGGTAAATGGATAAATAGATAAACAGATGAATAGGTAAATAGATAAATAGATAAACAGATAACTAGATAAGTAGATAAATAGATAAACAGATAAATAGGTAAATGGATAAATAGATAAACAGATAAATAGGTAAACAGATGAATAGATAAACAGATAAATAGGTAAATAGATAAATAGATAAACAGATAAGTAGATAAATAAATAGGTGAATAGATACATAGATAAATAGATAAATAGATAAGTATATAAATAGATAAGTCGTAAAAAGATTTATAGATAAAAAAGATAAATATATAGATATATAAATAGATAGATAGATAGATAGATAGATAGATAGATAGACAGATAGATAGATAAGATAGATAGATAGATAGATAGATAGATAGATAGATAGATAGATAGATAGATAGAAAGATATATAGCTAAATAGCTACATAGTTATATAGATAAATAGATAAATATAGTTATAGATAAATAGATAAATAGATAAAAACCTAAATAGATAAATAGAGAAACAAAAAATAAATAAACAGATAAATAGCTGAATAGCTGAATAGCTAAATAGCTAACTAGATAACTAGATAACGAGAGAAGTAGATAAATAGTTATTAGATGAATAAATTAATAGATATATAGAAACATAGGTATATAGATAGATAGATAAATAGATAAATAGACATATAGAGAAATAGATATAAAGATGATTGATAAATAGATAAATACATAAATAGATAAGCAGATAAATAGATAAATAAATAAATAGGTAACCGAAGATAAATGAACAGATAGATAAATATACAAATACATAAATAGATAAAAAGATAAAAAGATAAAAAGAATAAATAGACAAATAGTTATTAGATAAATAGATCAATATATCAATATATATATATATACATATATATATATATATATATATATATATATATATAATATATATATATACATAGTTACGACTACAGACTCGTCGTAGTGAAGGTTACGTACATTACATGTGCACGCATGTGCGTATGTGTACCTTGAGATTATGCCGACCTTTCCCACGGGAGGCTTGGTGGTCTCATTGCTGACCAAACTGTCGATACGACGTATGAAGGCTGTCAAAGCGATTAATTTATTATCATAGACGTATTTCGTTCTTCTCTTGCTTTGTCAAACATGTTTCAGTCATTGCATATAAATTTATGTAGGTGTATTATCTTGGGGATCTATCTTGTCAATCTTAGGTACTGATTTACGTAATATTTGAGAAATTCCATGTTATTAGTGTTTTCGGAAGTCGAAGCGTTGGTGTGAGATTAAAAATTACGTGGGAACGTAAGTTTTGGCAACAGCGTTCCAACTTCCATTTACGTAAGTGTCAATGTATAGATTTTCATATATAAACTTAAAGTTTCTGCTTTATTCTAAGATTGACAAGGTAACTTTATCATGTATTATTTTGTATACCTTGATGTAAAGAAAACCCATGTATGTTCATGGAATTATTCTAAAATTCGCTTGTTGATCGTTGCATCTAGCAACACTTGGCAGCCCTTCGTGGCCTAGCAGAGAAATGTATAAATATCGTTGATTGCAACGGAAAATTTGGTCTCTGCTTATACAGAGCCCCTTGCTACATTCTTGGTCTAGCCTTATGCTAGTCCCTTTTTCCACTTTGTTGGACTTAGACTTTTAGTCGTAGTTTCATCTCGACTTAGTGTATTTACGAGAGTCTTTGTAGGACTCTGTATTCTTTTGATAGTCGATATATTTTTCGACTCTGCATATTTTACATATGTCTTTGTAAAGATTGTATTTTTTTTATTGTCGATATTTGATCGACTATTTAAGTTTACTTTTCTTGGCAAATTAGGCCATTTATGTCCTAAAGAGACTCATTGACTGGTACTTATTTATATTTATGTGAAAATTGCACTGTTATGGATCTTGTAATATCTCGCTCGCTTGGCGACCTCTGTTCTTCGATCTTGTTTGTTTTTGCTTCTTTTGAAGGAAAGAATTATTCTTTAATCAAAACTCTAGTTTTTTGGACATGGCCCTTCCACCTAGGCGTCACAATATATATATATATATATATATATATATATATATATATATATACATACATATATATATATATATATATATATATATATATATATATATATATATGTGTGTGTGTGTATATACACACACACACATATACTGTATATATATATATATATATATATATAAATAAATGAATAGATAAATATATGAATAGGTAAATAGATGAATAGATGAATAGATAAATATATATATAGATAAGTAGATAAATAGATAAATAGAATAATAGATAAATAAACACAAATATAAAAAGATAAATAGATAAGTAGATAAATAAATAGAGAAATAGATCAATAGATATATAGATTCATAATAGATAAAATGACAAATAGATAAATAGATAAATAGATAGATGAACATATAAACAGATAAACAGAAACATAGATGAATAGATAGATTGATAAATGAATGAACGGACAAATGGATAACTGGATAAATAAACAAATAGAAAAATAGATAAATAGATAAACAGGTAAATGGATAAATTGATAAATTGATATATTGATAAAATAGATCAATAGATAAATAGATAAACAGATAGATATATATATAAATAGATAAATATATGAACAGATAAATAAGTAAATAAATAATAGATAAATATTTAAATAGATAAATAGATAAATAAATAAATAGATGAATAGATAAATAGATAAATAGATAAATAGATAAATAGATAAATAGATAAATAGATAAATAGATAAATAGATAAATAGATAAATAGATAAATAGATAAATAGATAAATAGATAAATAGATAAATAGATAAATAGATAAATAGATGAATAGATAAACAGATAAACAGATAAATAGCTAAACAGCTAAACAGCTAAATAGCTAAATATATAAATAGATAAATAGATGAATTGATAAATAGATAAATAGATGAATAGATAAATAGATAAATAGATAAATAGATAGATAGATAAATAGATAAATAGATAAATATATAGAGAGAAAACATATATATTGATAAATACATAACTACATAAATAGATAAGAAATAGATAGATAAATAGATAGATAGTGAATTGATATATTGATAACTAGATAAATAAATAAAAAGATAAATAGACAAATAGGTAAATAGGTAAATAGATAAACCGATAAATCGCCATATCGATAGATAAGTAAATAGATAAATAGAAAAACAGATAACCACATAAATAGGTAAATAGATAAATAGAAAAATAGATAAATAAATGAATAGACAAATTAGTATTAGATAAATAGATAAATAAGGAAATAGGGAAATAGAAAAATAGATGAATACATAAATACATAAACAGATACTAATAGATAAATACATAAATAGGTAAATGGGTAAATAGGTAAATAGAAAAACAGATAAATATATGAATAAATAAATATATAACTATATAAATACATAAATAGATAAACAGAAAAATAGATAAATAGATAAGTAGATATATAGATAAATAGATAAATACATAAATAGGTAAATGGGTAAATAGGCAAATAGGTAAACAGATAAATATATAGATACATAAATATATAACTATATAAATACATAAATATATAAACAGGAAAATAGATAAATAGATAAGTAGATAAATAGATAAGTAGATATATAGATAAATAGAAAAATAGAAAAATTGGTAAATACATAAAGAGATAAATACATAAATACATAAATAGATAAACAGATAAGTAGATCAATCGATAAATAGATAGATAAATAACTAGATATATAACTAAATACAAAAATAGAAAATAGATAAGGAGATAAATAATTGAATAGATAGGTAAATAAGTCGATAAACACACACACACACACACACACACACACACACACACACACACACACACACACACACACACACACACACACACACACACACATACACACACACACACACACACACACACACACACACACACACACACACACACACACACACACACACACACACACACACACACACACACACACACACACACACACACACACACACACACACACACACACACACACACACACACACACACACACACACACACACACACACACACACACACACACACACACACACACATATATATATATATACATATATATATATATATATATATGTATTATTGTATACATATATATATATATATATATGTATGTATATATGTATATATATATATAGATAAAAAAGATGAATACATAATAAGATAAATAGATAAATAGATTAATAGATCAATAGAAAAATAAATAGATAAATAGATAAATAGAGATATAGATAAATATATAAATAGATAAGCAGATAAATAGATATATAGATTATTAGATGATTCGATGCATAGATAAACAGATAAGTAAATATATAGATAAATAAATAAATAGGTAAGTAGTTCAATAAATAAAGAGATAAATAGTTATATAGAAAAAACATATATATATATATATATAAATTATTAATAGATGAATAGTTAAATACATAAATGAATAAATACATGAACAGATGGATAAATAGATAAATAGATAAATTGATAAATAGATAGATAGATGAATAGATAAATATGTTATAGATAAATAGATAAATAGATAAGTAGAAAATAGATAAAGAGATAAATAGATAAATAGATAAATACATAAATTAGTAAATAGATAAATAGAAGAACAGAAAAATATATATATAAATAAAGAGATATATAGAAGAATAGATAAATGGATAAATTGATAAATAGATATATAAATAAAAAGGTAAATAGGTGAATAGGTAAATAGATAAATAGATGAATAAATAAATAGATATATAAATAAATGAATAGATAAATCCATAGGTAGTTAAATAGATAAATAGAAAATAGTTAAATAGATAAATAGAAAAATAGATAAATAAACAAATAGATTAATAGATAAATAGATAAATAAATAAATAGATGAATAGATAAATAGATCTACAGATAAATAGATAAATAGATAATAGATAAAATGATAAATAAATAAATAGATAAACAGATAAACAGGTAAATAGATAAATAGATAAATAGAAAAATAGATAAGTAGATAATAGAAAAATAAATAGATGAATAGATAAATTAGACAAATACATAAATAGACAAATAGATAAGTAGATCAATAAATGAATAGATAAATAGATGAAAAGATAAATAGATAATTAGATAAATCGATAAATCGATAAACAAATAAATATATATATATATATATATATATATATTCATATGTATATAATATATATATGTATATATATACATATATATATATATATATATATATATATATATATATATATATATATATAAAGGACTACTATAACACAGGACGTGCGCTCCCAGATCCCTGGGTCCGCTAGCGGAAGCCATTGCTTTCTTTTATATTGGACACATATATCAAAACTAGAAACCTAACATTGTATATAGGACAAATATATGAACTGTTGACTTATTCAATGCAGTATAAGTTAATATAAACTTTTATAGTGAAATAAGAAACTATTTTTAAGGCACTGTTATGCTTTGAAATGCCAATTTTAGCCGGACTTAACAGGTATTATTTTAAGAAGTTAGTGGACATCAGGGTTGGCGATTTTTTTTTTCTTCTTCTTTTTGAAATATATATATATATTTTTTAATCAGATTTTTCTCTATTTAAATAGTTTTTTTTTTTATAGATTTTAATTTTTTCTGGGATTGCTATCTGATATGCGAACTGATTGCTAAAGGACATTTTTAGCATATCAATATAAGGAGCAGTGTTATATAGACTTCCCACAAGTATACAAGGAACAGTATAAGCCGTATGTGAGGACGGTATGCTCAGGTTCACTCGATTCCTCCAAGAGTTTTCTCATCTTGGTGACATTTGCTGCATTGTCTGTCACAACACTTCCAATGTGACAACCAAAATCTTGTTCAGCCTTCTTGATCGAATTTTGTACAAGTTGTAGAAGATATTCAGCAGTGTGAGGTTTCCTTGATGTGTCTATTGTGTCAACTAAATAAATCTGACCAGTGGATGTTGTTAGAGTGACACATATTATGGGCTCATTATGGATGTTAGACCACCCATCAATTGAAAGACCTACAGTTTCATTATTCAGGTCATCTGCACACTTTTTATATTCCTTTTCATACACAAGGTCCAAGTACTTATCAGCAATATCTTTTCTGGATGGAGGAATATAACCTGGCCTCAGGTTCTGAACCATCTTGAGAAACTGGGGATGCTAAACAAGAAGAAATGGTGAATTTGTAGCAAATATAATTCTTGCAACTTCTTTGCCGAGATTTTCCTTTTGAGAGGCTGGAGTTTTTATGATAAATCTGTCCAGAGATGTCGATGACTTTCTTTTAGATGAAAATGATTTAGCAGAAGTGGCACCTGTGAAGGAGTCTGATAATAACCTTTTTAATGATGTCAGGTTTGCAGGGATTGAAGCTGTTGATACAGATCCTGAAATGGAAACAGAAAATTTTAGCATATTGCATAATTTTTAAATAAATGAACACAGTGTGTTTTAGGCTACTCTTGGGTACAGTAGTGATTTTCTATTTCATTTTATTTTTTTAGATAATGATCATATTCACACAAGCCACTAAATTATTTGGAAATGATTAACAGGATATGAAATAGGTGGGCTTGGAATTCAGCCCACACAGGATTCAGTCCACTTTTAAATTCACTAAAAATAATGGGTTAGTTGGGTTAGGTTAGGCTAAATACCTTTGGGCTGAATCCCATGTGGGCTGAATTCCAATGGAACCTATGAAATATATTACACAATGTTGAATGAAATGAATAACAATCATCTAGGCCCCAAAGTTGAGTGGATACAGTATATTATAGTGATATAGTCATTACCCAAATTTAGAAGTAATGAAGTTGAAGTATCATCTCTTTAGGCCTTCACATTTTTATTGCACATGCTCTCCATTGTTTACCAAATTTATATAGTTGCGTATGAAAAGGGAGAAATGCACACAATATAAGTAAAATTATTTACCTGGGTCATCAATTTCTTCTTCTGTATGCTGTGGCTGACCTTGGCATTTATCTCTGTGATATTTTAATCTTGACATAATGCCCTGTAGTTCCTGGCTGCAGTCTTTGCATTTAGCTCGGTACCCTTTGCCAGAAGTTGTTGGTAGTTTTTCAAAATAATTCCAGACAGGATAATTTTTTCTGCCTGAAGGAACCACTCTACCAGGTCCAGAAGACATCCTTCCTGGTTGATTCCAAAGCAGCAACTGACTCAGTGAGAAGCTGCTTACCTAGAATAAGTTTCAACAAGAATCTTGTTGTTGTCGTTCCCTAGAGTGTCTGTCCAAGCAGTCCCACCTCCCCAAGGAACGACACGGCCGAATCTGGGTTTTCCAAAAAATCCTTTATAGAGTGTATGTTCTGTTGTTTGCGTGCATGATTGTATATGATACAATCTTTCATGACGTGTTGAATAGTATGGGATGAAGTGTTACATCCTGGGCAGTTGTCCACAATGCGGTCATCCAGTTTCTTCTGGTAGTTTAGAAGGGCTGGGTGGTGGCCGCACCGCAGTCTGGCCAGGTGGACTCTGTCCTTTCGTGGGAGAGAGGATTCAGAAGGGTGGATATCAGGGGGTGTGGCATGAAGCAGTGTGTTGTCTTTCAGTGTGTTAATGGAGCGGTGAGTGATATGATTATGAATATGTTTCCGGAGGCTGGTATTTGGTGGTTGTGGAGGAAGAGAAGAGAGTATCTGTGTGTAATACAGGTCTTTGGGTGTTGTTTTAATGTTTCTTGGTGTGTGTG
Organism: Oratosquilla oratoria; assembly: GCF_046742065.1. Lineage (NCBI taxonomy): Eukaryota > Metazoa > Arthropoda > Malacostraca > Stomatopoda > Squillidae > Oratosquilla > Oratosquilla oratoria. Next base: position 422,362 of record NC_134808.1, read on the forward strand.
GGTGTTCTGCTATGTAGTGTAGCGGGTGTGATGTATTTGTGGTGGCTGCGGCAAGTGTTTGTGTGCCTCTCATGTCGAGGTGGTCCTTGACTTTGAGGACTTTTGTTTCATGGTGTAAATGGTCTGTAGGTGTTGTATTTGTGCAGCCTGTAATTGTTTTTAGGGTTTTGTTTTGTATGATTTGAAGGGTGTTGTGGTGTGTCTCACTGAGGTTAGGAGCCCATGCAGGACTCGCATAATTCATCACTGAGCGTATGCATTGTGTATATTGTTGTATTAGTTTCTTTGTTTTGTCCAAATGTTGTTCCAGTGATTGACTTAAGTGTGTTAAGTCTAGGTGTGCATTTGTTTATTATGTTTGGATGTGTTGTTTGAAAGACGGATGTATTGTATGTTACACCAAGAATTTTCGGTGTGTTTGTGTGTGGTATTAGAGTGTTGTTGATGTAGAGATGAGGTATGTATTTGTGTTCTTTTGTCCAGTTGGTGAGAAGTGTTGCTGTAGATTTGGTTGGAGCTATTTTGAGTATGTTTGTGATGAACCATGTGTTGAGTGTATCAAGGTATGGCTGGATTATTTCTGCAGCTTTGTCTGTGTTACGATGTGTGCATGTGATTGTTATGTCGTCTGCGTAGAAAGAGAGTTGTATTTCTGAGGTATCTGGTGTGGGTAAGTCATGCATGTATACATTAAAGAGCGTGGGGGATAGAACAGAGCCCTTTGGTACTCCATGGTTAATGTTACTGATGTGCGATGATTGGCCATTAAATGACACGTAAGCAGTCCTACCTGCCACATAATTGGCCAGCCATCATTTGGTGTTCTTGTGCATGTCTGTGTTATATATTTTATTTGTTAGGTTGTGGCGGGGGATAGCATCAAAAGCTTTACTAATGTCTAATGTTATAAGAAGTGTTCTGTGGTGGGGCCTATCTGAATTGATGTCATCTAAAATTCTTTGTGTGAGGTTTATCAGAAGAGTGTTTGTGGAGTGTAGTGGCCTAAAACCGTGTTGTGAGTCAGCAAGGGGAATATGTGGTGTGACAAGTTTAAGTATTAGGCGTTCAATGATTTAGAGGGGGTGCAGAGAAGTGTGATTGGGCGGTGTGATGTTGGGATTGTTGGGTCTTAGTTCGGTTTTGGAATGGTGATTATTGTACCATGCTTCCAGATGTTGCGTATAGTGTTGTGTGAATAGCTGTATTTTGAATGTTTGTGAGTGCGTGTATACCTTGTGGTCCAATGTGTTTTAGGTGGATGTTACTTATGTTATCAGGGCCACAGGCGGATGAGTGCTTGAGATTATGTATTATGTGTTTTTTCTGACTGTCTATGAAGGGTGTATAGTCTGAGTCTGTGAGAAAGTCTTTCTTACGTCGAATAGTGCGTCGGTCGTCAGGGTGAGAAGTGAGATGGCTTGTCTGTGCAAAATTATTTATGAGTGTGCTTGCTTGTAGTCTGTTTGAGGGTAGATTGTCTGTTGTTGTGATTATTGCTGCGTGAGAGCGCCTTGTGTTACTGTTGGATAAGAGTTTGGGGCCAAACAGCGGCAACCAGCCCTGGCCACCGGCTCTACGCAGGTGGCACCGATCGCCAAGAGGAGCTACGTCTGCCTTGGGGAGTACGATAAGAATCTTGTTGAAACTTGTTGTGGGCTGCACAGTGATATATACGACATGTAAGCTTATACCGTCAGGGTGAGAAGTGAGATGGCTTGTCTGTGCAAAATTATTTATGAGTGTGTTTCCTTTATTCTGTTTGAGGGTAGATTGTCTGTTGTTGTGATTATTGCTGCGTGAGAGCGTCTTGTGTTACTGTTGGATAAGAGTTGGGGGCCAAACAGCAGCAACCAGCCCTGGCCACCGGCTCTACGCAGGTGGCACCGATCTCCAAGAGGAGCTGCGTCTGCCTTGGGGAGTACGACAAGAATCTTGTTGAAACTTGTTGTGGGCTGCACAGTGATACATACGACATGTAGGCTTATACCGTTCCTTATTGACTTGTGGCAAGTCAATATAACACTGCTCCTTATATTGATATACTAAAAATGTCCTTTAGCAATCAGATCGCATATCAGATAGCAATCCCACAATATTTAAAATCTATAAAAAAAATCTATTTAACCCTTAACAGGTTAAGTGGGGTCAGACAGACCCCATACTTTTTTGTTTTTTAATTTTAATATACTAATATATTACATACAGATATGTACTCCCATATACCTTCTTGATCAGTGGAGTAGTTTAATGGGGTGATAGGGTCATTCCTGAATCTTGCTCTATATAAGCTTTATAGAGCTTTTGAGCCCGTCTGACCCCACTTTACCTGAGGTGTGAGTACCGTGGGGTCAGTCAGACCCCACTTTACCTGAGGTGTGAGTAGCGTGGGGTTTGTCAGACCCCACTTTACCTGAGGTTTGTTCATGTCATATAAATGTTTTATCATTTATACATATGGGTAAATAATAATTTCTTCTTTTTTATCAACAGAAAAACATACATCCGAGTTTGATTTTATTTATTTTATTTACTTATTTAATTTATTTAATTTATTTATTTAATTTATTCCATTTTCCCTCTTTTGATTACATTAATTTTTATCACAATGTTTAATTTCTGTTCTGGTAATGCGAGTTTCTTTTCATATCATGGTCACACTATACTCATATTATCATAAAGCATGACATTCCGCCACATTTTATTTGATTAATTTATCCTTCCCTCTTTTGTTCAAATTTAATTTGTATCACATATTTTGTATCACATATGAATGCTTGATATTTTCTGTTCTGTTAATATGTTTCTTCTCACAACAAGATCACACTATTCTCATATCATCATAAAATGTGACATCTCGTCACATTTTAGGGCACCTCAGTCACTCTATTCCCACACATACAGCTGTAATTTATTTCATCCTTCCCCTCTTTTAGTTCAAATTTAATTTGTATCACATATTTTGTATCACATATAAATGTTTTATATTTTCTGTTCTGTTGATAATATGTTTCTTCTCACACTATTCTCATATCATCATAAGATGTGACATCTCGCCACATTTTAGGACACCTCAGCCACTCTATTCCCACACATGCATCTGGTTCTCATCTATCCCCCTTGTACAAGATCTTTTGAAAAATTATGGGCTCACATATGTAGGCACACTGAGGGACAAGAAGCCACAAGTACCAGCTCTGATGACAGACAAGACGGTCATCAGAAAAGGGTGCACGGCTTTCCTCTTTGACACAACCATGGCACTTGTGTCACATTTACCTGACAAGAAGAAGAAAAAAATTGTGCAGTTGATCTCAATGCACCAACAACCTATTATGGATGACTGTGGGAAGCCAGAAATCATCTTGTATTATAACAACACAAAAGGAGGGGTTGACGCGTTTGATCAAATGTGTGCCCGATATACGTGCAGCCGAATAACCAAACGGTGGCCTTTGTGCATAATGTACGGACTGGTCAACGCCGCCGGTGTCAACTCCTATATCACCTGCAATGAAATGAGGAAACGTGATGGACAGGCGGAACTTTCATCACCCCGGAAGTATCTGATTGAGCTGGCAGAAGAGATGATACGGCCATGGGCGGAGGAGAGGATAAACTTCAAGGGGATGCACAAAAGTACTTTGATGACCATCAGAATGGTCTTTGGCTTGAACATGCCCCATCAGCAAGCGGATACCTCTTCTATGAGAAAGCGATGTGCCTTGTGTGACCGGAAGTCTGACAGGAAGACCAAGAACTACTGCCTACACTGCAAAAGACCAGTGTGTCAGGACCATTCAACCCCCATCTGCGATGACTGCAATTAGATTCTTCAGTATCACAAATTCCACTTTCAGTATATCCAATAAAATATGTTCTTCATTATCACTAGCATTATGTATGAATTGCTCGACTCATGTCCTCTCAAGAAAACTCAAAACCCTCTGAGACCACAAACTTCCGTCAACGAAGGATGGGGTTTTGCTGAGTCAGGGTAGGAGTGCTTAGAGCCATAAAAACTTATAAATAATAAACTTAGATACCATTAAAAACTTATAGATTGTTTGCTGGACCTAGTATCAACCTTCCCTGAAAATTTCATTAAAACCAGTCCATATTTTTTGCGTAAAATTCGTCAAAGTCAAAATAATCACCTCGTTTTTTTTCTTCAGATTTCATGGTTTATGAAACACATTTATTATTCATTTGTTGTAGCTCTGCTTTTCCTTAAAGATAGTTGGGACATTGGTCTCTACAAAATGATGATGACCAACCGCTTCATGTTTCATGCTTTCAGTCAAGCACCCTCTAAAGTCAACAATATCTTATTTTTCATAATTTTTTTTGTAATTTTCATTAAAATATATGTCTAACAATTATAGTCATTTTTAAGCATGTAAATGGAAGAATATAAGTTGAAGTACATATGTTTTGATTTCTATGTCAATAAATGCAGTAGAAGTATTTTATTTTTATTTTTTGTGTTTGGGGTCTGTCAGACCCCGCTTTACCTGAATCGTTTGTCAAAAAGACCTTTACCTGTTAAGGGTTAAATAAATAAATCTGATTTAGATAAAAAAAATCGATTCTTATATTAAAAAAGAAAAAATCCCCAACCCTGATGTCCACTAACCTCATACAATAATACTTGTTAAATCCGCCTAAAATTGGCATTTCAAAGCATAACAGTGCCTTAGAAATAGTTTCTTATTTCACTATAAAAGTTTATATAGTCAATAGTTAATATATGTGTCCTATATACAATGTTAGGTTTCTAGTTTTGATATATTTGTCCAATATATAATGTTAGGTTACAAAGAAAGCAATTGCCTCCGCTAGCGGACCCAGGGATCAGGGAGCGCACGTCCTGTGTAATAGTAGTCCTTGATGTATATATATATATATATATATATATATATATATATATTATATATATATATATATATATATATATATATATATATATATATATTAGTAAAGGTGGGGAGCAGGTTCTCAGTAATACACGTGGAGTTAAAAACGACAGCATTGTTGTAGTTGTTCAGTCTTTTCTTCGTATTCTTGATTTTCCTGATAAGAGTTTTTACATTAACTGGGGGAATTGAAACTAGGTCTCTATATTCTTCCATTTGTTCTTATTTGACATCGAAATTACAATTTCCTGTAGAACATTGATATTGATAATGTAGTGTATCAATATCAATGTTCTACAGGAAATTGTAATTTCCTCCCTCATTCCTACATTGGTTTTACTAGATTAAAGTCAGCCGTCGCCTAACTTTCCACCTACAAGAGGGAGCAATCAAAGAACATCATAGGAGTTTCCATAACGCTGCACTCAGGAGGGATGATTTGATCAACAACACCAAAATTATTGGATCGAGCAATGAGCCTAGGAGACTACAACTACTCGAAGCCTTTCACATTAAGGAGAGAACTCCGGTTATTACATCCAAAGCAATGTAATCTCTTCTATCCCATTATTTAGAAATAAAAATCCTCCCTCCCTCTACCCCTTCTCTCTCTCCCCCTTCACCTCCACCTCCTCCCCCACTCTCGGTGACCGCACCCGCTTAACCCTCCCCCCAACCCCCCCCTTATCCCTTGACCTCTGAGGTCCTTATTGTCTATCCCTTCCCCCCCCCCCTTGTCTGACATGATCTTAGGTATATATACTTCGGTCATCCCCGGATTATCACACCCTTCTTCCTCTCTTCCCTTTAAATGTAAGTCTTCGTATTTATTTTCACAAATATGTCACCTTTATTATTACTGTTACCATGTAATTTTTGTTATTTCAGTTATATCTTGATATTGTCTAGTACCTTTACTGTTACCATGTAATTTTTGTAATTTCAGTTATATCTTGATATTGTCTAGTACCTTTACTGTTACCATGTAATTTTTGTTATTTCAGTTATATCTTGATAATGTCTTGTTTAAGACGAAATGTCGATGTCAAATAAGAACAAATGGAAGAATATAGAGACCTAGTTTCAATTCACCCAGTTAATGGAAAATCTCTTATCAGGAAAATCGAGAATACGAAGAAAAACTGAACAACTATAACAATGCTGTCATTTCTAACTCCAGGTATATATATATATATACAGTATATATATATATATATATATATAAATATATATATATAAATATATATATATACATGTATATATGTATATATATATGTATATATATATATATATATATATAATAATAATAAACAAAAAGATGAGAAGATTAGTAGATAAATTGATTAATAGGTAAATAGATATATAGATAAATAAATAGATAAACAAATAGATAGATGAATAGCTAAATTTATAAAAAGATGAATAGATACATAGAAAAAACGATAAACAGATATATAGATAAATTGATAAACAGATAAATAGATATATAAATAGATAAATAGATAAATAGGTAAATAGATAAAAAGATAAATAGATAAATAGATAAATGAATAAATGGATAAATAGATAAATAGATAAACAAATACAATGGTAAATTGATGAATATACAGATAGGTAAGTATAAAAATAGATAAATTGATAAACAGATATATAGATCAACAGATAAATGGATAAATAGATATATAGGTAAATAAAAAATT
>NC_134808.1:433974-448974 GCF_046742065.1 Oratosquilla oratoria
AAACTGACAAACTGATAATTACTGTTGGTAAAACTTCTGTAGGACCTCTCATTGCGGGTAAAGTGTTCAATAAGCCTATTCAAATTTTTATTGATACAGGGTCTGTAGTTAATGTAATTACTAGTAAAGTTTTAAACCAGTTGAACCCAGGAGTGAAAATGTTGGAACCAATCCGTTACACATTGCAAGGTGTAACTGGAAATCAGTTAAAAACATTAGGTAAGATTGAGCTAGAAGTTGCCTTGTATACAAATGAACAATTGTACATCCCAGTGATAGTGGTAGAAGAATCTGTTTTTCCAGGAGATTTATTGATAGGATTTGCAACTATGAGAAAAGAAAACATGGTAATTTGTCCTGCTGACTTAGGAATTTTAGTGAAGTCACAGTTAATCCCATTCTTAAATCAACCAGACTTAAGACCAGTGACAGGAATCAATGAATCCTTAGATAACATTTCTATCCTAGATAGCGAGGCCGAGCGGTCCAACCCTACAGAAAGTAAAACAATTTGTGAACCCAACTCAGAAGTTCAGGAAATCCCAGAGATTACTAAATTATCAACCACAGATGCCTTGAGAATTGCGGATTGCGGATTAACAAGGTCGACATTGTTACATCCCATGTCAATTAATAAGGTTGAAGTGTGTTTTGAAAGGAATCAATGTAGACTCTGAAGTAATTACAGTCCCAGAATCAGTTAAATTTAAAGGATTGAAGTGGGACTCAGGGATTTATAAGACAAATAAGAACAGAGTAGAAGTATTAGTAATTAATACTATGAATAAAGAGATAGTTTTAAAGAAAGGTACACAAATAGGATGTATTCAGGTGTGTACTAAACCTATTAAGATTTTAAATGAGAATAGTGAGGAGATAGAATGACCAACTTCATCAATTTGTTCAGTACAAGAAGGCATAGACTTAAGAAATAGATATAAAGAATTATTACAATCAACTAATTGCCCTGAGTTGGATGAAGCTTTATTTGCTTTGCTTATGAAACATAAAAAAGCAATTGCTTTGCCGGGGGACGCCTTAGGCAAAACAACTGTTTTAAAACATCACATTAAGTTGAAACCAGGAACACAACCTATCTACATACCAGCCTACAGAGTTCCTCACTCTAAATTAGCTGTAGTAGATAAACTCATCACTGAAATGTTATCACAGGATATTATTGAACATAGTAAAAGTGAGTGGAATTTTCCGTTGATCTTAGTACCAAAGTCTGATGGGACTATGCGACCAGTTATTGATTACAGGGAACTGAATAAGCACACCATTCGTGACAGGTTACCATTACCCATTATCGGTGACATTTTAAGAAGTTTGGGAACTGAGAATAGATATTTTAGTACTATAGATATCAAATCAGCTTTTTGGCAAATAGAATTGCATGAAGATTCAAGAGAGTTCACAGCATTTTCTACTACAACAGGACATTATGAGTTCAAGAGAATGCCATTTGGGTTATGTAATAGTCCATTAACTTACATGAGATTAATGAATACTATTCTAGATGGATTGTTAGGAAACACTGCCAGTGTATTTCTAGATGACATTTTAATAGTTTCTCAGACTGCAGTGGAGCACTTTAAGAAATTAGATTTGATATTCTCAAGACTAGGAGAAGCTGGGTTAAAAGTAAAACTTGAAAAATGTAAGTTCTTGCAAGACAGTGTCATTTACTTAGGACATAAGATAGACAGACACGGGCTGAGTACAGTAAATTCAAAGGTTGACGCTGTCAAGAATTTTCCAGTTCCGACCAATGTAGACAAGGTTAGGAGCTTTTTGGGATTAACAGGATATTATAGAAAATTCATTCAAAGTTATGTTGACATTGCTAATCCACTTAGTTCTTTGTTAAGAAAGGACTCAAAGTTCATGTGGGGACCTGCGCAACAGCAAGCTTTTGACAAGTTGAAAGATAAACTCACGAGTTCACCTATTTTAATTTTTCCCGACTATGAAAAAGAATTCATTCTTTGTACTGATGCGTCTGACATAGGGTTAGGAGGCATACTCATGCAAGAGAGAAATGGAACTTTGAAACCCATAGCTTACACATCCAGACTTTGTAATAGTGCGGAGAGAAACTATTCTATAACTGAAAGAGAAACTTTAGCAGTAATTTATTCTTTAGAAAGTTTTAGGGATATGATACTAGGGTATCCCATCAGAGTTTGGACTGATCACACAGCTATTCAGAACTTATTTAAGCATAAGAATCTTAGAGGCAGACTTGCTAGATGGTTTGCGATACTTCAGTGCTATAAAGTCCAATTTGAATATATTCCGGGTAGAAGGAATGTAGCAGATCCACTTTCTAGAAACATTAGTCAACCAATGACTGGGACTGGGTTGATTAATTTTGTTTGTAGTATAGAAGAATTAGTAACTTTAGATGAAGAAATGCTAATAAGAGAACAGAGAGATGATGAGACATGTGATTCAATAATCAAGCATTTGATGAACCCAAGAGGAGATCCTCCAAAGCTACCAAAGGGGTATAAGATAGAGGAATTTCATTTGATTAATGGAATTTTGTATAGGAAAACATTTGTAAATGGGAAAGATATTTCTAGAGGTCAAGTAAATCAGTTGGTTATACCACAAACTCTGGTAAATGAGATATTGAAGTTACTTCATAATAGTGATTGTAGTTCACATCCTGGAAAGGATAAAACTTATAGACAGGCACAACTTAAGTACTTTTGGTTAGGTATGAAGAAAACTATATATGATTATATAGAAAAGTGTGTAAAATGTGTAAAGGTGAAAGGTAATACACCAAAACCTGCTCCTATACTCACCTATCCCATTCCACAGAAACCTTGGGAAAGAGTTCACATGGATACATTGGAATTACCAATGTCCGAGAACGGCTTTAAATACCTATTTGTTGCTATTGATTATTTTTCAAGATTTTGTATATTGCAACCCATAATCAATAAGAAAGCTGAAACTATTGCTTCCGTAATCTATGATCAGATAATCTGTAATTTTACTACACCTAACATCCTAGTTTCAGATAATGGGACTGAATTTAATAACAAAATCTTGGAAAATCTATGTAATGTGTTCCACATCAAGAAAGTCAATATACTCGTTAACCATCCCCAAAGTAATGGAGTAGTAGAAAGGTTAAACAAAAAGATAATTATATGTCTTAGAACCCTAATAAGTCCACATAGTGTAACTTGGGATACTTGGATTCCTTGTGTTAAGTGTACCCTGAACAATCAAATTAATGTAGCAACTGGGGATACACCTCATTTTATAATTTTTGGGGAGGACAAAACTCTGCCATATGAAATGTTGACTGCAGAGCAAAAACCCATATATAATATGGATGATTATATATCCAATAGGATAAATACTCTTCAAAGTATTCACCAAAGAGTTAGGAAACATATGCAGGTGTATTCACAAGAGATGAGGGAACAACAACACAAAATAGCTCATAAACTAGAACTGAAAATTGGAGAATTAGTAATGGTCAAATTAACCTCACCCAATAATAAACTTTCACCAAGGTACACTGGTCCATATAGGGTAATTGATTCTGCAGGTGGAAACAAGTTTAAACTTAAACATTTAGAATCAAGAGAAGAATTGATAGGACATTTAGATGACATAAGGAAAATTAGCTTGCAGATCTATGAAGATGATTATAGTAATACTTTGTGCATAAATATTAATAACCCTGGAGAATATGGAGAATATTATAATGATATTTTTCAAGAGTTGAACATTAATCTTGATGTATTTTACAGATAGTATTGACCATTTGTATGTATTTGGGATGGGAGACCTAAACAACTGGAACTTGGTGTCAAGCAGATACATGGAAACCTAAAACCTAGGATCTGCTGTGGTCAGACATGGAACCTTAAGGACTTAAGGACCTCTCATCTGAGTACACACATGAGTATTGTGACCATTTTAAAGTAATAAGACTGTCTTTGAAAATGAAGTGTGTTGAAAAAAAAAACTGAATATTGAACAAGAAGAGACACTCAAACTCTAGATTAATGTGTTTTGCATTTGAAAAGTTAGTGTTCATAGTGATCTCTTTTGTGTTCCGAGAAGCTTCACATGAACTCTCTGGTTAGGAATATGTCTGTTATGAACAATTGTCATTACCAACGAATTTTGGTAGACCAGATCCCTCATTGTAACATACAAGGATCTCATTACCTGTTTTTCCCTAACAAGACAAAGGTATCAATAAATTGTCCCGGGTTGAGTCCTAAATTGGATTTGGTTGAAGGTCTTGTCTCTATTCAAGATAACTGCAAATTGCATGCAGACACTATTTCCACCATTTCTAATACCCTTAATACAATGCATTTAACCGAGGACACCTACATTTCAACCTTCAACTTCACATTGCCTGAAAACTCTCCTCCCTTGAAAATTAAGAGAAGACCATTGTCAAGATCTCCCTCAAATGATTTACATATACTACCAATCCTTATCATACCCTTACTTTCAGTGTTAGTGGCAGCACTGATTGCCTTTGTTGTATTCCGGAGATTGGCTCTGTCAAAGCAAATCAACCATGTAACCGCTTAATTCAATACCTTATATATATATTGACATGCATGTTATTCACATTTATAGGTATTATGTTTATGTATTATTCCCAATTTATTGCATGAATGATGTATTTTGGAGGGTAGATGAACAATTACGCAAGGGTAGATTAGCTTATTCTAGAAATATATTAGCAAGCCCTGTAAGAGGGAAATAAGAAATTGGTCGGGACGACCAAGGGTAGCTGCCGAGCCCTGTAAGAGGCCGGTAGTTGTACGAATGTAAATGAGCCTGCCTGCTCGCCTGTTGTTTTGAAAACATGAGGTGACGCTATGTCTATGTAAACACACCGACGGTGGTGACTGTTTTATAATCGATGATGTAATCAAACTCTGTAAGCGCAGGTTAGCTTCGTTTGACTAATGCTGAGGTAAACAATTTTGCTAGTGGCATTGAAATGGCTTTCCGGATTGGTGCAAGGTGGAGAAGGAGGAAAAAACTATTGGTGCATGAATTCAAAGTCACGCCCATAAGGAGTGACATTTATTTGAAAAGTCACTGGAGATTGGATTAGAAAAATTAGTGACGTCAGACGAAGGTAGCTTAGCGTAGGATACGGGATCTCGTCAGAGGGTGTACGGTGTGGAGAGAGGATCGAGAGAGGATCAAGAGAGGATCAAGAGACGATCTAGGGAGAGACGATGTAGAGACGAGAGAAAGAGATCCCGAGTGTAACCAGTAGGTGAAATTACAGTGAAAGAAGAAAGAAAATTCACCACCCTTTTATTAACCCAAAGGACGAGAGGAATAGGCACGGGGCCTAGAAAATAGTGAGACTACTGCTTAAGAACGAAGGCAAGGGGCCTTGAGACGAGTAATATTACAAGTCAAATTTTAGTGTAAAACATCGAGAACCGACAGTGGTGGTGACAGTGGTGACTAGGGGTGGTGAAAAATAGGCATAAAATCATTCCCACAAATTCCATCCCTGAATACACTCTACACCCCTCCACCCTCCCTCTTATCTTAGCACCTCCTGAATGACGGGTCATCCCTGTATTTTGTCCACTGCCCTGGGTCAGAGGCAGTGTCGCAAGAGACAGCACATCCACAGCAAGGCCGCTTCATTAGATCAGCGACCCCCTCTCTCCGTCCCCTCATGCAGAAAAGGAGATGGGGAGAAATCTCTTCGAGCTGTGTCAAATTTTTCTCACACATACTACCCCAGCCCCCATCCCCTCACCCATTCCACCTCATGCAATCAAAACATCATCCAAATACAACCATTCTCCATTCACCCCTGTCTTCTGTCCTTTCCCATCCTTCCTCAACAGACATTCACCTCTTCCCCAAAGCCCCTTTCACCCCATCCATCCATCTCATCCTAGGTCGACACCTCATGTTCACTCCCTCCACATCTACCTTCCACACCTCTTTTACTAGTCTTTCTTCACTCATTCTTTCCATGTGTCCAAACCATCCTAATATTCTTTCATCAACCCTATCTCCCAGCTCCTTTTCCACCCCTGTTCTCCTCCTCACCTCCTCATTTCTCACTCTATCTAGCCTAGAAACCCCCATCATACTTCTCAGACACCTCATCTCAAACACATTCAAACTTCTTCTCTCTTCTTCTCTTATGTTCCATGTTTCTGCCCCAATACAGTGCTGTTGGATCACTCCTTCATACAGTCTCCTCTTAGCATCCATTCCCAAATGTCTATTCCTCATTACACTCTTTAATCCACCAAGGCATTTACTCGCTTCTCTCAATCTACATTCTACCTCCACCTCCACTCCACCTTTTTCTGCCACATTTGCACCCAAGTATCTAAAACTATCCACTTCCTCCAGTCGCTCTCCCTTAATGCTCACTTCCAGTCTACTGCCACTTTCACCCCTTGTACATCTCATCACCTTACATTTACCCACATTTATCTTCAGCTTTCTTCTATCACATACTCTCCCAAACTCTGTCACTAACTTCCTCAATCCCTCCTCTGATCCTGCTACAAGCGCAGTGTCGTCAGCAAACAACAACTGGCTCATCTCCCATTTTTCTCAATTTTCTTTAAACATCTCCAATCCCCAGCCCATTACCCTTGGGTTTACCTCTCACACCACCCTATCCATGTACAAATTGAACAGCCAGGGCGACATAACACATCTCTGATGAAGTTCCACCTTTACTTCAAACCACTCACTCTCTCCATTTCTATTTCTAACACAGGCTCTACTACTCTCGTAAAAACTCTTGACAACTCCTAGAAGCTTTCCTCCTATCCCGTATATCTGCAGAACCTCCCACAGTGCCTTTCTGTCTACCCTATCATAAGCCTTTTTCAGATCCATAAAAGCCCCAAAAACATCATTCCCCTTTCCTATAGCTTTCTCACATATATGTCTTACCACAAAGATCTGATCCACACAACCTCTACCTGTCCTAAATCCACACTGTTCCTCACCAATTACTCCTTCTGTTCCTCTCCTAATCCTCTCAATCAAGATCCTCCCATAAGCCTTCCCAACTACACTTAACAAGCTAATCAATATTAAACTACTACAATCAAACTTGTCCCCTTTTCCCTTGTAAAGAGAAACTATACAGGCACTCCTCCAGTCCTCCGGCTCTCTACCCCCTCTCCAACAAACATTAAATAACCTCACCAACCAGTCCACCATCCCTGTACCTCCTTTTTTCAGACATTCCGCATGGCATCCATCCAGACCAGGTGCCTTACCTGCTTTCATCATCTTAACAACTGCCTTCACTTCGTCTTTCCTTATTTCTCCTCCATTTTACTCATTCATCACTGTCATTTTCTTAGCTCTTCCCACTACAACTACCTTTCCCTCCCTATCCTCCTTCACATTTAGCAACACCCTAAAATACTCTGCCCATCTTCCTCTTACTGCCATCTCTTCCATTATCATCTCTCCATCAGTACCTTTCACCTTTCTCTAGATTCGAATCCCCTTCCTCTCTTAATTTCCTTCCAAAACATATTTTCATTACTTTCAAAAAGTTCTGTCATACTCTTACCCCATTTCACATCTACTCTCCTCTTTGCCTCCTTTATCTTATTCATTATTTCTCTCCTCTTTTCTTTGTACCTCTCATATGATTCTCTCGTCCTATTTTGTAACCAATCTGTGAAAGCTCGCTTCTTCTCTTCTACAAACTTCTTTGTTTCCTCATCCCACCATTCACTACCCTTTCTTCTATTTCCCCCTGTCCTTCTTGTTCCACACACCATCCTTGCACACTTTATGACTCCCTCCTTGAACCATCCCCATTCCTCCTCCACACCCAGCTCTACTCTACCCTTTAATCCCTCCCACTCCTCCTTCAGCTTCTTTCCGTACTTTTTCTCTTTTTCCTTTTCATTTAAAGAGTTTACTCTAAGAACCTCCCTACCTTTTGTCCCTTTCCTCTTCCTCCATCTATCCTCCACTCTCAACTTACCTTCCACCAAAAATTGATCTGATATTCCCCACCCTCTCCCCTTAGCACATGTACATCCTTAACTCTTCCTCTCATAATCCTATTTACCACTACATAGTCCATTAACGCTCTATCTACCACCCTTCCCTCCACCACCCTCTCCCATGTGTACTTATGCTTGACTTTCTTCCGAAACACTGTATTTGTTATCATCAACTTTTTTTCTAGACACTTTTCCACCATCAACTCTCCACTACGATACATAAATACATACATTCATACATACATACATATACATACCTACATACATACATAAATATCTACATACATACATACATATGTGCATACATACATACATACATACATACATACATACATACATACATACATACATACATACATACATACATACATACATACATACATACATACATACATACATACATACATACATACATACATACATAGGTTTTTTTCCCCTTACACGGGGGGTAGCCAAAAAGAAAAAGGCATAGAAATCACTCCCACCCATTTCATTTCCCATATATTCCACTCCCCCCTCCTCCCTCCCCCCTATCTTGGCACCTCCTGAATGACGGGTCATCCCTGCATCCTGTCCACTACCCTGGGTCAGAAGCAGTGACGCAAGACACAGCACATCCACAGCAAAGCCTCTTCATAAATTCGGCGACACCCCCTCTCCTTTCCCTTATGCAGGAAAGGAGAAGACGGGGAGAAATCCCTTCGGGCTGCGTCAAATTTTTTCTCATACATACTTCCTCACACCCCATCCCCCACCCACTCCGCCTCATGCATTACAGCCTCATCTATACACAACCCCTCTCCATTCACCCCTATCTTCTGTCCTCTCCCGTCCTTCCCCTACAGACAATCCCCTCCTTTGTAAAGCCCCTTTCACCCCATCCATAAATAGATGAATAGATAAATAGAAACAGATTAGACAAATAGATGAATAGATAAAAAGATAAATACCTAAATTGATCAATAGATAGGTAGCTAAACAGATCAATCGATGAATAGATAGATAGATAAATAGATAAATAGATATATAGCTACTTAGATAAATAGATAAATAGATGAATAGATAAATAGTTTAATAGATAATTAGGTAATTAGATAAATAAACAAATAGATGAACAGATAAATATATAAATGGATAAATAGATAAATAGATAAATAGATAAATAAATAAATAGATAAGTAGATAACTGATAGATAAACAAATAGACAAATAGACAAATAGATCTATAGATAAATAGATAAATAGATTAATAGATAAATTAATAAATAGATATAATAAATAGGTAAATAGGTAAATAGATTAATAAATAAACAGATTACAGATAAATAGTTAAATAGATGAATAGATAAATAGTTCAATAGATAAATAGATAAATAGATAATTAGATAAATATATAAATGATCGCAGTAGTTTTGCATTTTGTGATTTGAGAGTAATTACAATAACGCGAAAGAATTTCATTGTTGAATTCTGTTCCGTTGTTATAAATCAGAGTTTTGGATGTAGTGAAGGGACACATGAGTTTGTCAATAAGGGTCTTTGCCACGTGTTGAATTGCTTCTTTTGGTAAGGGTTAAAGAATACAGAATCGTGAAAAATGGTCGATACAGACAAAGAAATATTGGTTTCAGCTGTGTGTAAGTGGTAACCTAAGGAGATCAGAAGTGACTGTGTCGAATGGTTTACAAGGGTAGGGTAAGCTAGGATTGGAACATGACCGCTGATATGACCTTTGTGAATCGCGCAGGAGTGACAACTATCAATGTGGGAAGGTATATTTTTCCTTATGGGTAACCAGAAGTAGTGCAATCTGGCTTGTGTAACGCATTTCTCCTTGCAAGAATGTGAATCAATGGTGAAATTGTATAGAAGTTTTAAAACTTCTATAGTGAGATCAGTAGAGACGACGTTGATATTATTTATAAATATAAATGCAGATTTAGAAAAAAAATAATAGAATCTTCTTTAATAAATAATTTTCCTAATTACAAAATTTTTCTCAGTGGTGGGGGCAAAAGAATACTGCCACCAAGTCTTTTCATTTGGATCGTAAGAGGCGAGAAGAAAGGGACGGGGATTGGGACTAAGCATCCTTCTCCCTGTAGCCCCAGAGGGGACATTCCTAAAAAAAAGTAAAGGCATAAATGGGTCTAGGGGTTTTCCAACCAGCACCCAAACATTTGGATCTTTTAATGTGCGTGGGTGTGGTACAGATGAGAGTAAAAGGGAAGAGATAGGCAGTATGTTTGTGAGAAGAAAGGTGGATGTATTGGCTTTGAGTGAAACTAAGTTCAGAGGGAAGGGTGAGTGTAAGTTAGGGAGTGTGATTGGGAGGTTATCAGGAATGAAGAGAGGGAGAGGTAAAGAAGGGGTGGCTATACTAGTAAGTCAAGAGATAGGTAAACGTGTAGTCGAGTGGAAGGATGTTTCCTCGAGGATAATGTAGGTGAAGGTGAAACTGGGAAAGATGTGGGTTTTTGTAAGTGCATATGGGTCTGGTAGTGAGAAGAGTGTAGAAGAAAGGGAGTTTTTTTTTTTTGGTAGATTTAAATGGCTGCATAGAGGGATTAGGGAGAAATGTCAATGTAATAGTACTGGGAGACCTTAATGCTGGGGTAGTAAATGAACCAATTGACGGAGTGGTTAGGAAATGCGGAGTTCCAGGAAAGAATCGTAGTGGAGAGTTAATGGTGGAGATGTGTCTCGAAAGAGAGTTGATGATAGCAAATACAGTGTTTCGGAAGAAAGTCAAGCATAAGTACACATGGGAGAGGGTGGTGGATGGAAGGGTGGTAGATAGAGCGTTAATAGACTATGTAGTGGTAGATAGGAGTATAATAGGAAGAGTTAAGGATGTACATGTGCTAAGGGGAAAGAGTGGGGGAATATCAGATCATTTTTTGGTGGAAGGTAAGTTGAGAGTGGAGGATAGATGGAGAAAGAGGAAAAGGACAAAAGGTAGGGAGGTGCTTAGAGTGAACTCTTTAAAAAAAAGGAAAAGGAGAAGGAGCACAAGAAGAAGCTGAAAGAGGAGTGGTAGGGAGTGAAGGACAGAGTAGGGCTAGGAATGGAGGAGGAATGGGATGGTTCAAGGAGGGAGTCACAAAGTGCACAAAGATGGTGTGTGGAACAAGAAGGGCGGGAGGAAACATAAGGAAGGGTAGTGAATGGTGGGATGAGGAAACAAAGAAGTTTGTAGAAGAGAAGAAGCGAGCTTTCACAGATTGGTTACACAATAGGACGAAGGAGTCATATGAGAGGTACAAAGAAAAGAAAAGAGAAGTAAAGCAAAAGGTAAAGGAGGAAAAGAGGAGAGCAGATGTGAAATGGGGTAAGAGGATGACAGAAAATTTTGAAAGTAATGAAAATATGTTTTGGAAAGAAATTAAGAGAGGGAGAGGAGGCGAATCAAGTAGAGAAGAAAAGATAAAAGGTGCAGATGGAGAGTTGATAATGGAAGAGAAGGCAGTAAGGGGAAGATGGGCAGAATATTTTAGGAAGTTGCTGTGAAAGAAGGTAGGGAGGGAAAGATAGTTGCAGTGGGAAGTGCGAAGAAAATGAGATTGATGAGTGAAGAAAATGAAGGAGAAATAAGTAAGGATGAAGTGAAGGCAGTTGTTAAGATGATGAAAGCAGGTAAGGCACCTGGTCTGGATGGATGCCATGCAGAATGTCTAAAAAAAGGAGATACAGTGATGGTAGACTGGCTGGTGAGGATATTTAATATTTGCTGGAGAGAGGGTAAAGTGCCGGAGGACTGGAGGAGTGCCTGTATTGTTCCACTTTACAAGGGAAAAGGGGACAAGTGTGAATGTAGTAGTTTCAGAGGGATTAGCTTGTTAAGTGTAGTTGGGAAGGCTTATGGGAAAATCTTGATTGAGAGGATTAGGAGAGGAACAGAAGGAGTAATTGGTGAGAAACAGTGTGGATTTAGGATTGGTAGAGGTTGTGTCGATCAGATCTTTGTGGTAAGACAGATATATGAGAAAGATATAGAAAAGGGGAAGGATGTTTTTTGGGGCTTTTATGGATCTGGAAAAGGCTAACGACAGAGTTGACAGGAAGGCACTATGGGAGATTTTGAGGATATATGGGATAGGAGGAAAGCTTCTAGGAGCTGTCAAGAGTTTTTACGAGAGTAGTAGAGCATGTGTCAGGTTAAGAAATGGGGAGAGTGAGTGGTTCGAGGTAAAGGTGGGACTTCGTCAGGGATGCGTTATGTCGCCCTGGCTGTTCAATTTGTACACGGATGGGGTGGTGCGAGAGATAAATCTAAGGGTGGTTTGTCAGGGATTGGAGATGGTTAAAGAAAATTGAGAAAAGTGGGAGGTAAGCCAGCTGTTATTTACGGACGACACTGCGCTTGTGACAGGATCGGAGGAGGGATTGGGGATTTTGGTGACAGAGTCCCGGAGAGTGAGTGATAGAAGAAAGCTGAAGATAAATGTGGGTAAATGTAAGATGATGAGATGTACAAGGGGTGAAAGTGGCAGCAGACTGGAAGTGAGCATTAAGGGAGAGCGACTGGAGGAAGTGGATAGTTTTAGATACTTGGGTGCAAATGTGGCAGGAAAAGGTGGAGTGGAGGTGGAGGTAGAATGTAGATTGAGAGAAGCGAGTAAATGCCTTGTTAGATTAAAAAGTGTAATGAGGAATAGATATTTGGGAATAGATGCTAAGAGGAGACTGTATGAAGGATTGATTGTGCCAACAGCACTGTATGGAGCAGAAACATGGAACATAAGAGAGGAAGAGAGAAGGAGTTTGAATGTGTTTGAGATGAGGTGTCTGAGAAGTATGATGGGGGTTACTAGGCTAGATAGAGTGAGAAATGAGGAGGTGAGGAGGAGAACAGGGATGGAAAGGGAATTGAGAGATAGGGATGATGAAAGAATATTAGGATGATTTGGACACATGGAAAGAACGAGTGAAGAAAAACTGGTAAAAGAGGTATGGAAAGCAGATGTGGAGGGAGTGAATATGAGGGGACGTCCTAGGATGAGGTGGATGGATGGGGTGAAAGGGGCTTTGGGGAAGAGGGGAATGTCTGTTGAGAAAGGACGGGAGAGGACAGAAGACAGGAGTGAATGGAGAATGGATGTATATAGATGATGTTGTGATGCATGAGGATGGATGGGTGGGGGGATTGGGGGTGAGTTAGTATGTGTGAGCAAAATTTGACGCAGCCCGAAGGGATTTCTCACCGTCCTCTCATTTTATGCATGGGGAGACGAAGAGGGGGGTCGCCGATTTAATGAAGCGGCCTTGCTGTGGATGTGCTGTGACTTACGACACTGCCTCTGACTCAGGGCAGTGGGCAAGGTGCAGGGATGACCCGTCATCCAGGAGGTGCTAAGATGGGAGGGAGGGTGGAGGGGAGTGGAGTGTATTTAGGGATGGAATGGGTGGGAATGATTTTATGCCTTTTTCTTTTTGGCTACCTCCCTTGTAAGGGGGGAAAAGCCTTGGTATATGTATGTATGTATAATATTTCCAATGGCCAA
This sequence comes from Oratosquilla oratoria, assembly GCF_046742065.1. Classification (NCBI taxonomy): domain Eukaryota; kingdom Metazoa; phylum Arthropoda; class Malacostraca; order Stomatopoda; family Squillidae; genus Oratosquilla; species Oratosquilla oratoria. The sequence goes on from NC_134808.1 coordinate 447,512, forward strand.
TGGTCACCAGATTGCATAGCTTATTTAGCTGTAAATAAAATGCTACCCTCTACACTAACAGTGGACAAAGTCTACCAATGTTCACGTAGCGCCGGACGCGTGACCTGAGTCTCCGTCCCTACCTGTTCACCTCACTACTTTTGTATATATACTGTAAATACTTCTCTCCACTCTGTAATATCTGTTGAAGAGGATCACAGATAGTGATCGAAATATACGGATCTTTTTACTTTCGCCTATTCTTCTCCGAAAGTGGGTCATTAGTATAATATTATTTTGAAATCTTAAAGGTCTGAATTAAGTCACCTATGCTTCTACGCTTTATTAAGGAAAACAGATTCATGTGTTTTAGTCGATTTTCGTTTGATTCATTTCTTATATTTGGAATCCGATTTGTGGCTCACCATTGTACTTTTTTCCGATCCGTCAATGTCTATAATGAGATTCGGAGACCATATAGAAACAGCATATTCCAAATGTGGACGAACTAACTATTCATATAGCTTGTTAATGAAAGATGAACTTTTGAGTTAAAAGACCGCGCAATCAGTCTTAAAATTTTATTTGCTTTCTCAGAGGCTGAAATACACTGCTTAGATAATTTGAGATTGTTACTGATAATTACGCCGAGATCCTTTTCACTATCCACTTTTGTTAACGAATTTCCAAATAACGTGTCATCGTACTTACTGTTATGTGCATAACCTTGCATTTACTTGTATTACATTTCATTGGCCACTTTTCAGTCCTTTGCTGCAGTTTATCTAAATTGTTTTTAGTATCTAATTGGTTTAAGAGATCATTTGCCGTTCAGCACAGTTTTTTATCATCAGCAAATTTGGAGATAATAGATTTCAGTCCCTGATCTATATCATTTATATATACTATGAATAGAAGTGGCCCAAGAACGGAAACCTGAGGAACTTCACTCGTAACATTTTTCCCATCTAGATGATTTGCCATTTGGACCAACTCTGTGTTTTTGATCGTTTAAACTAAACTTAATAGGCTACCACTTCTTCCGTGTAAAGCTAATTTAGTAAGTAGTCTTTCGTGGGGGACGGTATCAAAAGCTTATGCAAAGTCTAAATATATTAAATCTATATTGTTTCTTTTGTCATAATTCGAAATGACTGTGTTGTAGAATTCGAGTTAGTCACGCAAGAACGTTTTCGTCTGAATCCAAGCAGGCTATCATTTATCAAACAGTTACTTCTTAAATGATGATCGATAGCATCTCTGATGATGTTTTCCATCGTTTTTCCTACTGTTGAAGTTAATCTTGTAGGCCTGTAGTTATTTGGTTTATTTTTGTCACCTTTTTTTAATATGGGAGTAACTTTAGCTAGCTTCCATTCTCTTGGGACATCTCCGGATATGATGGATTTCTTGAAAATAATTTCTAATAGAACAACAATCTCATTTCTAATTTATCTTAAAATTCTTGGATACCAACCGTCAGG
>NC_134808.1:458974-468974 GCF_046742065.1 Oratosquilla oratoria
TATATATATATATATATATATATATATATATATATATATTACCCGTGATCCTTTTAAATGGGTAATCTGCTAATCACCTCACACCTTCCTAAGCGAAGGTCATCCAGGGTCAAGATGTACCTGCCAGTTATTTAAACATTTCACCTACAGTATAAGGCATGTAGTAGTTATTTTTTGTTAAATTTAAAATGTAAATTTAATATGTTAAACTTAATTGTAATTCTAAGCTTTGATTTCTAGATATAATCTTGTTTATGTCCAACCATTAATGTAATTCAAACTTGTAGTATCATAAAATTTTATTGTATCTTTAAAATAACAGAAATACCAGAAGATGTCATATTAAAGACGAACCGTTGTGTAATAAAATGGAGAATCATAAGGAATTGGTTTATGCCCACCCTATCCAAGGGAAGAATATAATTAGAAAAATAAAAAACACACAAAAGAAAATTAATAACTTCCAGAATGCTGTCGTATTTAATCAAACATGTTTAAAAGAGAACCTGCTCCCAAAATACACTAATATATGTATATATATATATATATCTATCTATATATATATACATATATATATATACATATATATATATATATATATATATATATATATATATATATATATATATATCAAGGACTACTATCACACAGGACGTGCGCACCCAGATTCCTGGCTCCGCTAGCAGAGGCCATTGCTTTCTTTGTAACCTAGCATTTTATATTGGACAAATATATCAAAACTAGAAACCTAACATTGCATATAGGACAAATATTTCAACTATTGCCTTATTCAATGCAGTATAAGTTAATATAAACTTTTATAGTGAAATAAGAAACTATTTCTAAGGCACTATTGTGCTTTGAAATGCCAATTTTAGCCGGACTTAACAGGTATTATTGTATGAGGTTAGTAGACACCAGGGTTGGCTATTTTATTATTTTCTTATATAAAAAAATAGATTTTTTTTTTATTTAGATCAGATATATTTGATTTATTCATTTATTTATTTATCTATCTATTTATCGATTTATTTATTTATATATATATATATATATATATTTATATATATTTAGATTTTAGATATTTTGGTTTTGCTATCTGATATACGATCTGATTGCTAAAAGACATTTTTAGCATATTAATATAAGGAGCAGTGTTATATAGACTTGCCACAAGTATACAAGGAACTCAGAACCCCACCAGAAAATGCAACAGTTGGCCGAATCTGTACTCCATCTATCAAGAAAAATACATTCTTCTGCTGCAGTGTCTTCACTTTGGCAAATGTTTCCCTCATCACCTGATCCTTGTCAATAGATGAAGTGATATACTGCAGCTTGCATTTCCTTGGCAGCACCAAAAAGTATCTGAGCTGTTCATAACTACACTTGGGGTATAATTCAAGAGCAAAACAATAATCATTCATGGAAAACTGTTTCTGTGATTTAATTGTTCCAACTGACGTGTCAAAAATACCTGCTTCTTCTCATTCTCGGTGTTTACACAGGCTGGCGCGTGGGTTTGAAGAAGAGTGACAATGATCTCAATCTTTTTGTCAAACGGGATGTCATAGTTTTGCTAAGCGCACAGCTTCGGCGAACTGACCATACGACCTCAAACCGTTGTTGGGATGAAATGACCCAGTGGTACACTAATGTCCTTGAATGCACGGCAGATCAGTGGGCTACACAACGTGGGCGTGTTTTTGACAATCAGTCAATCAGTCACAGACAGTCTGCACTCACTGAAATTTTCTGTCATGAACAGGCATACTAACCTTTCTTCCGATCTTGAAATAATTAAGTTCTTTTACTGCTTCTGTAGGTCACGTTCAGGTCTAAAAGCATCAAATAAAGTAATCGTATCTTTCTGAAGAAAATGCCTCAGTTGCTTGTCTTCGGCCTTCGCCGGGCGAGGTACAGGTTTTGAAGATGGCAGACATGAAACAGGTACATTGAAGACACTGGGGGGGATCGCAGGTCACGTAGAACCACCAGGCAATTTGATAGAAGGCGTGTTGGGACCCCAGTGTTTCTCACAAATGAAAAATCTGTCAGAATCAACAACAAAGTTCTTACGTGGTGGCAGCACATCAATCCACTTCTGTCTTTCATAACGGTCTTTTGGCAGTCGAAACACTCGGCACCTGTTATCCTTGTTATAATTACCGTTGTAGTTCACAACACCACACTTATTCGGCATTTTGAATACACAAAATCAGCAAGAACCTATGTAAACAAATACAATCTACTTTTGAATGCAGCCACGCGGGAAAGACGGAGTAACACAACCTTAACACCTCCATTGCTAGTAGCACACTGGATCAGTGTTGCCACTCTGGAAAATAAAATAAAAAACAGACAGATTGCCAAAAACTACTACATTGTAATAAAAACTACTAGATTAGAATTTTATTGCACATCATACACATGAAAAAATGTTGAAGTTAGAAAACTGTATACATCAAACTAATTACCACTGCCTGTAATGGTGCAATAATCCAAACTTTCACAACCAATCACTAGTTAGTCAAGTAAACAACTATGAGCTAAATTCGTCACTTGTATGCAGGCAAGACTGTTGTTGCATTGCTCTTTACGATTCTGCACTTGAAAATTTGCACAAACTAATAATTCGGATAATACAACCCTCAACCGTCCTGCAACCATCTATATACTAATGTAACCAATCAATCGCGCAAACATACTATAAGCAAACAACAAGTGCGCCAATTTAACTGACAATTTCTTTGGAGTTCGTATTATGATATACATTCAATTCATAGTAACTGTACGTGTGAATGTGTTATAGCTAATTTTCAAAACCTCTCAATATCAAATCATGCTTTCATGGAATAATTCGAGAAGTATTAGACAGAAATTATGCAAAAAAAAATAATATTTTGCGAAAACAGATACCTGCTATATTTTGTACTTTGTAGGATGGTTGCGTGATTATTTGGCAGGGTTGCCAATTTAGCACTTATGGTGCCCGATCTGGTACTATTTTTCTGTGTTTGGCTCAAACTTTTTTCAATGTAGCATCTGGCTCCAAATCTGGCTTCAAAAATTTTGCTCCGTAATGCAAAATTAAACGTTTTTATTAGGATCTTCAAAATATACTAGATTCTTGATATCCATGACAAAAAATCTCTAGAATTCTAGATTGAGGCAAAAAATAATAGATCTAGTGGGAAAACACTAGAAGTGGCAACCCTGCACTGGACTGGCCTTCGCTAGTGGACCCAGGGATCTGGGTGCGCACGTCCTGTGCAATAGTAGCCCTTGATATATATATATATATATATATATATATATATATATATATATATATATATATATATATATTTACATATACATATATATATACATACGTGAATAATTCGCTAGTGGACAGCGACATCAATCATACAATCTCCATGACCGTCGCGCAGAGGATTCGAACCACTGCTTATGGACCCAAGAGAGGCTCCACAACACACGCCTTTGACCGCTCAACCACAGACGATCTAAAACCGTACGAACTCGTAATCTATCTGATTACCGAGATTGGGGAGGGCGCTCACTGCCCCCCATATAAACCCCATTTTTACCATACGGCTAATCGCACCAGTGGGAATGGTAAGGACTAGAACGAATCCCCCTCACGCTTCTCGCCATCGTAACTATGTGAATAATTCGCTAGTGGACAGCGACATCAATCATACAATCTCCATGACCGTCGCGCAGAGGATTCGAACCACTGCTTATGGACCCAAGAGAGACTCCACAACACACGCCTTTGACCACTCAACCACAGACGATCTAAAACCGTACGAACTCGTAATCTATCTGATTACCGAGATTGGGGAGGGCGCTCACTGCCCCCCATATAAACCCCATTTTTACCATACGGCTAATCGCACCAGTGGGAATGGTAAGGACTAGAACGAATCCCCCTCACGCTTCTCGCCATCGTAACTATGTGAATAATTCGCTAGTGGACAGCGACATCAATCATACAATCTCCATGACCGTCGCGCAGAGGATTCGGACCACTGCTTATGGACCCAAGAGAGGCTCCACATTACACGCCTTTGACCACTCAGCCACAGACGATCTAAAACCGTACGAACTCGTAATCTATCTGATTACCGAGATTGGGGAGGGCGCTCACTGCCCCCCACATAAACCCTATTTTTACCATACGGTTAATCGCACCAGTGGGAATGGTAAGGACTAGAATGAATCCCCCTCACGCTTCTCGCCATCGTAACTATGTGAATAATTCGCTAGTGGACAGTGACATCAATCATACAATCTCCATGACCGTCGCGCAGAGGATTCGGACCACTGCTTATGGACCCAAGAGAGGCTCCACAACACACGCCTTTGACCACTCAACCACAGACGATCTAAAACCGTACGAACTCGTAATCTATCTGAATACCGAGAGTGGGGAGGGCCCTCACTGCCCCCCATACAAACCCCATTTTTACCATACGGCTAATCGCACCAGTGGGAATGGTAAGGACTAGAACGAATCCCCCTCACGCTTCTCGCCATCGTAACTATGTGAATAATTCGCTAGTGGACAGCGACATCAATCATACAATCTCCATTACCGTCGAGCAGAGGATTCGAACCACTGCTTATGGGCCCAAGAGAGGCTCCACAACACACCCCATTGACCCCACAACCACAGACGAACTAAAAACGGACGAAATCGTAATCTATCTGATTACCGAGATTGGGGAGGGCGCTCACTACCCCCCATATAAACCCCTTTTTTTACCATACACCTAATCGCACCAGTGGGAATGGTAAGGACTAGAACGAATCCCCCTCACGTCTCGGTAATCAGATAGATTACGAGTTCGTACACTTTTAGATCATCTGTGGTTGAGTGGTCAAAGGCGGGTGTTGTGGACTCTCTTGGGTCCATAAGCTGTGGTTCGCATCCTCTGCGCGACGGTCATGGAGATTGTATGATTGATGTCGCTGTCCACTAGCGAATTATTCACATAGTTACGATGGCGAGAAGCGTGAGGGGGATTCGTTCTAGTCCTTACCATTCCCACTGGTGTGATTAGCCGTATTGTAAAAATGGGGTTTATATGGGGGATAGTAAGCGCCCTCCCCAATCTCGGTAATCAGATAGATTACGAGTTCGTACGGTTTTAGATCGTCTGTGGTTGAGCGGTCAAAGGCGTGTGTTGTGGAGCCTCTCTTGGGTCCATAAGCAGTGGACCCAAGCAGTAGAAGAGGAACAAAACGGACAATTGCCCTTCCTAGATACGTTAATACGACGAGTGGAAAAAACTGTAACTTTCTCAGTATACAGAAAGGAAACTAACAAAGAAGATTTAGTACATTACTTCTCCGCACATGATGATAGGACAAAGAGTGGTATAGTAATAGGATTTTTTTCTTAGGGCACTACGAATCTGTAGTAATGAATTTGATTACATTATGAAAACCTTTGACAAACTTGGATATCCAGAGGGAATGTTGAAAAGAACAAAAAGAAAAGCAATAAATATCTACAATCGCGGAAAGAAAGAGAGAAATGATGAAAATAATACAAATTTTATATCAGTACCTGGCTCAGAAACGTCACCAATAATAGACAAATATTTAACAAAATCAGGTATGAACATAGCTAAAATAACTAACAAGAGGATAGATGATTTAATAAAGACTTCTGAAAGAGAACCAATTCCGAAAACAGCGTCGTATACAAAATCCCGTGCAATATTTGCTCAGTGGCTTATTTTGGCGAATCGTCAAGAGGATTAGAAAAAAGAATTTATGAACATAAAAACGACATAAAAGCACATAGGACATCTAATTCTTTAGTAGTTCATGCGGAAAAATTCGATCATTTACCAAACTGGAGAGAAGCTGAAGTGCTACATAAAGGTTTTGATAAATTCACTAGAAGAATTGTTGAATCAGCATATATTTCAACTAATAATTCATCGAATCATCGAGGAGGGTTTATCAATTTAGCTAAAGAAACTAGTATTTTAATTCTAAAGCACGCCAGAAAAACTACCTTTCCCAAGTGTCCGAAAAGATAATTAGATTTAGTACATAAACTTCAATTGCAGTTCTACATACACTCTCTGAAGAAGTTCTACACGAACGAAACGTTAGAGTGTACAGGGTTCCGAGCCTTCCCCTGTGTTTATGTTCTCCATCATCCAAATACATATACATATGCATATACATATACATATACATATACATATACATGTACATATACACATACATATACATATACATATACATATACATATACATAAACATATACATATACATAAACATGTACATGTACATGTACATGTACATATACATATACATATACATTTACATATACATGTATATGTACATATTCATGTACATGTACATGTACATGTACATATACATATACATATACATATACATATATATACATATACATATACATATACATATTCATATACATATCCTGTTGAAGAATGGACGACCCTACCACTCATATACATATACTCGTACACACACACACACACGCACGCACGCACGCACACACACACACACACATTCAAACACACACACACACACACACACACACACACACACACACACACACACACACACACACACATACATACACACAGACACACGCACACACACACACACACACACACACACACACAATCACACACACACACACACATATATATATATATATATATATATATATATATATATATATATATATATCTATATATATATATTTGACAAGAGAAAAGACAAATGTATGGCAAGAGTGGTATGGGTAAATTCCAGTAAGGAGCAGAAGTATTTTATTCATATAGCGATGAATTTTTACACGACGAATGTAAACACATTACAGAGACGTTCGACCGCCTAAAATATCCACCGGGTCTCATACAAAAACTGAAAAATAAAGCCAAACAAATATGGAGAAGAAAAAACACAGTTACAGAAGAACAGAGGAAAGAAAAAGATTTGTTAGTGGTTCCTTACTCCTCGAGAGGTGAATTAATTTCCAAGTTTCTAGCGAGAATAGGGATAGAAGTCGTACACTCCTCAGAACAGAAAACACGGGACATTTTATCCAGTAACCAACACATGGAAAAGAAAAATGAAAAGAGCATGGTTTACAAGATTCCATGTGGTGGATGTGATGCAGCTTATTTTGGAGAAACTTCAAGAGGAATCACAAAAAGATTATACGAACACAAGAATGACATGCGACACCACAGGACATCTAATTCGTTAGTAGTACACGCTGCACAACACGGACATATGCCTAATTGGAACAACATCAAAATCCTACACACCGGTATGAAAAAGAAGACAAGAAAAACTATTGAAGCTGCATATATTAATACTTTTAAATCAACCAATCATAGGGAAGGATTTGTAAATTTGGCACACACAACAGCAAGATTAATCATCGAGGGGGCACAAATGGCGGACTCTATCCCAAGGCGACCTGTGAGATGACCCGCTTAGTATATAGACAATGTATTCCAATTTGTCGAAACGTTAGAGAATAAAATACTTCTGCTCCTTCCTGGAATTTACCTATACCACTCTTGCCATACACACACACACACACACACACACACACACACACACACACACACACACACACACACACACACACACACACACACACACACACACACACACACACACACACACACACACACACACACACACACACACACACACACACACACACACACACACACACACACACACACACACACACACACACACACACACACACACACACACACACACACACACACACACACACACACACACACACACACACACACACATATATATATATATATATATATATGTATATATATACATATGTATATATATATATATATGTATATATATATGTATATATATATATATATATATATATATATATATATATGTATATATATATATATATATATATATATATAGATATATCCGAGAGTTGACACCTTGACGTGGTGGATAGCCTTGAAAATCTTAATGATTACAAAAGCTATGTCGATAGAGAAGAAATCTCTGCAGGGTCACCCATATCGAACAGGTTTTGTACGAAACATCAGACAAAGAGCAGCTCAAACACACAGTCACAGGACCCACTGCTAACTGACACGTCCCTAATGGCAAACAGGGAATTTCCTCATAGATATATGGGGTACCGTCATAATGACGGCGTGTACCCTATAGATATAGGGTTTAACCAAATATAAAGAATAAGGTGACACCAGAGAAATATCTCACCAGAAACCACTGGCAAGGAGGTGAGATTACTGCCAACCCCTTTCATAGCCAACATGAATATGAATAGCACAACCAAAACAAAACAAAACAAAACATTACCTCGTATGGTTACGGACAGTGTGCCACCGAATGTGAGTAAGCACTGTCCAAGCAGATCCAAGTCTTGGATCATTAAACAACATGAAGAAAATGAAGATCTATACTTACAACGTAAGAAGTCTTTCAGAAGACCACAGACTAGAGAGTTTAATGGAAGAACTAGACAACATCAAGTGGCTGTGTAAAAGATACACTCTAAAAATAGTTCAGGTTTATGCACCAACTTCACAGAGCTCAGACGAGGAAATTGAATCCTTCTATGATAATTCAAGTCAGGTAATGGATCGAGAAAAAAGTAAGTACACTTTGGTAATAGGAGACTTTAATGCTAAAGTAGGTAAGAAGATGGGAGATGAGACGTGCATTGGTAAGTTTGGAGTAGGTGAAAGAAATGACAGGCGAGATGTTAGTAAATTTTGCAGAGAACTACAATATGAGGACAATGAACACTTTCTTTCAAAAGCATGTAGGTCGTAAATGAACGTGGAGAAGTCCAAATGGAACAACAAAGAACAAAGTAGATTTCATATTAGGATATGAGAGCAAAAGCGTTAGTAATTACGGTAATAAATAAAGTCAAAATAGGTGGTGACCATATGCACAGCTAAATTCAAATTCAGAGTCGAAAGAAATAAACTAGTCTTAGAAAAGAAAATAAGCCTTGCAAAGGTTAAGGATAATAATAAGAAATTTCAGTTAGAAATAAAAAATAGATTCGAAGCCATAAGAACTAACGAGGACAGCGTGGAAGATATCAATTTGAATTTAGTGAATATCATTAGGGATTCGGCAGAGAAAGTAGGAAGTACAAAAAACATGAGAGAAAAGAAATACTCCAAAGCTACAAATGACCTAATTAAAAGAAGAAATACTATGCAGAAAACTTAGGAGAGACGAAATAGAGTAGAACTACACAAGCTTATCAACAAAAGGCAGAGATCAGAAAAAAGAGAAACACGGATGAAATAGAGCAAAATATTCGGAAAGGTAAAAGTATTAAAGGGACCGAGAGGAGGCAAACTTTAGGAAGGCAGCAAATGACATGTTTGAAAGATAGAAATGGAGAGATCATTAAATGTAGACACAATGATAAAAAGAGTAGAAGAATTTTACGAAGAGCTTTACTCGTCGAACATCGTAGTTGAGTCAGTAAATCTATCTGTAGACGTTAGTATTGTACCAAAAATTGGAAAGGGAGAAGTAAAATTTGCTCTAAAAACTATGAAACGTGGAAAAACACCAGGGGAAGATGATATATCGATAGATCTGTTGAAAGACGCAAGTAAAATAGTTTATATTAAAAAAAGAAATTGAACCGACTAATGATTGATAGTGATTGGAGCAAGCATGCTAATTCTGATTTTATTCTTAATATTTCTGATAAACCTTTAAGTTTTGATGCAAAATGTGCCTTAGGATATGGATTAAAATTTGCTGCCAACTACCAACATGTCAACTACGTTGATATTGCTAAAGGTTTTTGCAATTTAGAAAAATATAGTAATGTCCCAGTACAAGACATTAATATTTGTAAAGGTTTTGTTTATAATGCATTGAATGTGACAAATTATCCAAGTTGTCCAAAAAGGTTTGTCACAGCATTAAACGCCTT
>NC_134808.1:476474-483974 GCF_046742065.1 Oratosquilla oratoria
TATATATATATACATATATCTATTTATATATATATATATACATACATATATATATATATATATATATATATATATATTTATGTGTGTGTGTGTGTGTGTGTGTGTGTGTGTGTGTGTGTGTGTGTGTGTGTGTGTGTGTGTGTGTGTGTGTGTGTGTGTGTGTGTGTGTGTAATATAATATCTAAAAGTCTAAACGAAGTAAGTTTATAACAAAATAGGTTTTTGTTCTACAAGGGTACGTACTCGCAGAACACCCTCAATAACTCAATAAAATCACCGGACAATATGTAGAACACAAGCTGAACACCGCTGATCCTAATAAAGAGAAATAATTTAAATATGAATGCAATAATTAGCGCAGTATTACATTGCTCAGTGTACCGAGTAAGGTACTCACCTATCTGTTGTTAGCACAGGTTCAGTCCCATCTGCTCAAGTTTCAGAGGTCTAAGCACACTGGTTTCACGACCAGTAACTCAACAACTGTTCGGATCCTAGAGCTCAGTGTTTTTGTAGAGCTCCGAAATGAGTTCCAACGCGTGTGGCCTGCAGCCTATATTGACTTCAAGAAAGCATTTGAGACGGTACTTCGTGAGGTGCTCTAGGATCTCATAAGGATCCATGGGACTCCTGTGGGGATTACTGAACTGTTGTGTGAGCCTACACTACGTGTCACAATGTGCGACTCCTTTTCTATCAATTCAAGTGTGAGAGAAAAGTATATCAACACACAATTTTTTTTAAACACTTTCATGGAATAGTTTTTAGGCTGTCAGCGTGGACATTTCGCCCGCTGACCACGTGATTCCGAGATGGAAGCCGGAGCCGGTCGACGCGGTCAGCACCTGACCCGGGCCGGGGGAGATTGACCATAGCATGAGGTCATTCCTTAATGCCCAGGACTGCCAACTAGGCCAAGCTATTCGCGGTCCCCACCGCTGCGCGCATGCACAGATCGACCCCTCTACCACTCTCTCTCCCCCTCCCAGATCCACAGAGGAAGGGCATGGAGAATATTAAACTTACTTTGAACTACATGCACAAACAACTACACAAACTTTCTCTTCTGCTGAAATTATTTTCATTTCCAACTTTCTCTCCTACTACATCTTCTCATTTCAGTTTACCTACCACTAAAATTATTTTCAATTTCTCTATCTTTCCCTAAGACTAAGCCTCCTACTCATTTTCTAACTTTGTTGAATAATGAGGATAAGAGGAATAGATATTCCGTGTAACCTCACGGTTACACATCAGTCGCAGTCTCCAACCCCAAGTCTCCTGCCCACACCTCCAAAGCCACGACGCCGCGTAATAAATGTCCCTAATCGCCCAGTGTCAGAAGCCCTCTTTTAAACACTACTATCTTTTCATTTCCTTATAGACCTTCTTGCCCTCCCACAAAAACCGATCCCGCCCAAGCGGGTGGTCTTACCTAGCAAATCGCAAATCCCTTTGCGGCACCATGCCGTTGAGGGCAGACCCACCCCCCTCCCCATCACAGTGAGGAGCTGTGGGAGGACTCAACACAAGAGATCGACCTAGCAGGAGATCACGAGGAGATCGACACTCAAGGAGGACACAGGAGATCGACAATCAAGGAGACTTGGATACTCCTGCAGAGCCGAGGAAGGTGGTTTGTGTATTATTATATTTTATATAACTTGTAGACTGTGTTGACATCACACTGGTGATATATATTGTGAGTGATAGATAGGACAGTGTTTGGTGTTAATCCTCAATAAAGACGCATAGTTGGTGTTGTCATGTGTGTCACTCTCTCACGCCTCATTCTCTATATACCGAGACATAAACCTGATTTGTACCCCCCTTGACAAAAGAGTGTGACCGATCATTACCATTATGGAACGTCTATTGGCAACACAAAAGTCACCGATTTTGTCTTTGCCGATGTTGATGTACTGTGTGTGTGTGTGTATTTACCTATTTGTATTTTACGGGAGGAGAGCTATGCTCGTAGTAACCCGTTTTCGTATCTCTCCGCATCCACTTTATTCTTAAAATCGTGTATATTTTTGGCATTCACTGTTTCTCTGTTCAGTTTGTTCCAGACATCAATCACTCTACGTGGGAAGCTATTTTTTTCAGGTCTCTTCTACAAGTGTACTTCTTTAGTTTCTTTTCATGTCCTCTTGTTTCTCTTGTGTCCCACTTTAATAAGCCATCTCTATCGAGGATTTCGATCCCTTTCATAATTCTGTAAATGGTGAATAAATCACCTCTTTCTCTTCTCTGTTCCAGTATTGACAGATGTAGTTTCTCCAATCTTTGTTCATATGTCAGATCTGCCAGTGTAGGTGCCATTTTTGTCGCTGCTCTTTGGATTCTTTCTAATTTTCTTATGTTCTTCTTTGTCCTGGATGCTCATAATGTTTAGGTCTTATCAGTGTAACCACTATTTTTTTAACCATCTCTTCGTCTACGTAGTCGAAGGCCACTTTCATTGATCTTAGTCAGTTAGAAGTCTACAAATAGTTTGTTGACGTGTTTGTTAGGGGTGTCAAGTCGCTTGAGATGATTATTCCCAGGTCCCTTTCTGAATAGACTTTTATAACTTCTTTGTTTCCAATTTTGTATTGGCCCGATACTCTATTTTTTCTTTTTCCAAATTCTATTATGCTACATCTTTTAATGTTGAAGCACATCTCACATTTCTGACTCCATTCCCATATTTTGTCTAGGTCTTCTTGTAGCGATCTACAATTTTCTTCTGTTTCTACTCTCTTGAGTAATTTTACATCGTCAGCAAAGAAGTTCATGTAACAATTCACTCCCTCATCCATATCATTTATATATATGGCAAACATTAAAGGAGCCAATACAGAGCCTTGCGGGACTCCACTTTTCACATCTTCCCAGTTCAATTTTTTGTCTCTAAGTACCACTCTCATTTTTCTTCTAATTAAGAAGTCCTTCATCCATTCTAGCAGCTTACCCTGTATTCCTCCTATTATCTAAATTGTTCTTATTAATTTTTATGTGGTACCTTATCGAACGCCTTTTGCAAATCCAAGAAGGCGCAATCTACCCAGCCATCTCTTTCTTGTATTATCTCAATTAATCTCGTGTAAAAGCAAATTAGGTTTGTGGTACACGATCTTCCACTTCTAAAGCCAAATTGTTTAGGGTTTATTATTTTATTTTCCTCCAAGTGTTTGGTCCATTTATTTCTTATGACTTTTTCCACATATTTTTGCTATTGTTCTTGTAAGGGATACCGGTCTGAAATTTGTAGGGTCTTCCCTATTTCCTCCTTTGTATATTGGTACTATATTTGCATCTTTCCAATCTTGCGGTACCTTTCCTTGTTTGAGTGAGGAGTCTATTATCTTGTATAGTATGTCTGTCAGTTCGTCTATACACTCTTTCAGTATCGAATTTGCAATTCCGTCTGGTCCATGCGATTTCCTGACATCTAGATTTTTTATTTTATCTCTTATTTCTTTTTGTGCTACCTTTATTTATTCCATTTTGGGTGATCTTTCTTGTTTACTATCTTCCCAAAATTGTGAGCTCTCATTAGTAAAAACTGACCTGAAATGTCTGATCATGACATCTGCCATTTCTGTATCATCTATATATTCTTTATCTCCTTCACGCGATTTCACTATTTCGTTAGTTTTTCATTCATATAATTGTAAAAGAGTTTGGGTTGATCCTTACATTTGTCTATGATATCTATTTCATAATTTCTTTTTTTTTTCTTTCCAGTTTATATTTACATATTCTTTCCTAAGTTTTATATATGTTTGCCATTTAGATGTTTTTATTTATTTATTTTTTTTTTTTTTCTTCAGGCTTTGTCTCTTCTATCTCTAGCCTCGCTGCACTTTTTGTTATACCAACACTTTATATAAATCTCTTTTTGTTTCTTTTATTGTACATATTTGTCAATTCATTCATTGTACTTTTCTTTGAATATGTTCCATTTGTCTTCCATCTTTGTTTCCTCTTTGTGTGTGTGTGTGTGTGTGTGTGTGTGTGTGTGTGTGTGTGTGTGTGTGTGTGTGTGTGTGTGTGTGTGTGTGTGTGTGTGTGTGTGTGTGTGTGTGTGTGTGTGCGTGTGCGTGCGTGCGTGTGTGTGTGTATGTGTGTTTGTTTGTGTGTCTGTGCGTGTGTGTGTGTGTGTGTGTGTGTGTGTGTGTGTGTGTGTGTGCGTGTGTGTGTGTGTGTGTGTGTGTGTGTGTGTGTGTGTGTGTGTGTGTGTGTGTGTGTGTGTGTGTGTGTGTGTGTGAGAGAGAGAGAGTGTGTGTGTTTGTGTGTGTGAGTGTGTGTGTGTGTGTGTGTGTGTGTGTGTGTGTGTGTGTGTTATTGTGTGTGTGTGTGTGTGTGTGTGTGTGTGTGTGTGTGTGTGTGTGTGTGTGTGTGTGTGTGTGTGTGTGTGTGTGTATGTGTGTGTGTGTATGTGGGCGTGTTTGTGTATTTATCTAGTTGTATTCTGCTGAAGGGAAAGCTATGCTCGTGGTTTCCCGTCTTTGTATCTCGCAACATCTAGTTTGTTCTTAAATTCAATTATGATGTTTGCACACACTATTGTTTCGTCCATTATGTTCCAGGCATCCACCACTCTTTGTGGAAAGGTGTTTTTTTTTCTTTTTCTTTTATATCTGTACTTTTTTAGTTTCTTTTCATTTCCCCTTGTTTTTCTTATATCCCAATTTAATAAGTCTTCTCTTTAAAGGATTTCCATGCCTGTTATAATTCTATAAATGGCCAACAGATTACATCTTTCTCTTCTTTGTTCCAGAGTTGGTCATTCTAGTTTAGACAATATCTCCTCATTTGTCAGTTTTGAAAATGTTGGGGCCACCTTTGTCGTTACTCTCTGAATTCTTTCTATTCTATTTTATTCTTTTTTGTACTGGGTGTCCATGGTGTAGCTTCGTACTCCACCAATCTTGATCTAATAAGTGTAACTAGTATTTCATTTACCATTTTCTCATCCAAGTATTAAATTGATCTTAACAAATTGTAGGTTTCTCTGACTATATTGTTTATCTGCTTGTCTAGGGACATGTCTTTGTTGATGATTACTCTGAGATCCTATTCGGAGCCAACTTTCTTTACTTCCTTTGCACCAATTTTATAGTGTCCTTATATTCTTTATTTACTTTTTTTTTCCAAATTCCATTGGACTACATTTCTTAACGTTGAAGTCCACATTCTACTCCTGACTCTATTCCCAAATCTTTTTCAGATATCTTTGTAGCGATTCACAATATTTTTCCGTACTTTCTTTAGTAGTTTTGCGTCATCTGCAAAGAAGTCCATGTAACATTGTACACTTTCATCCATGTCATTTACACATGTAGAAAACTAAGCCCTGTGGGACTCCACTTATCATTTCTTCCCAAGTAGAATTTTTATCTCTGAGCACCACTTTCATTTTTCTTCCATGCAAGAAATCTTTCATCAATTTCAATAATTTTCCTTGTATACCTCCTGTTGCTTCGAGTTTTCTTAATAGTTTTTGTGTGTGATACTTTATTAAAAGCCTTTTGTAAGTCCAGAAAAGCACAGTATGTCCATCCGTCCTTTTTTTTTTTTTTTGTATAATATGTATTAACCTTGAATAGAAACAGATAAAATTTGTGGCACATGACCTTCCCTGTCTAAATTCGAATTGTTTTGGATTTAGTATATTATTCTCCCTCAGATGTTTAGTCCATCTACTTTTGATAACTTTCTAACAAATTTTAGCTATTGTAATTGAAAGGGAGTTCTTCCATGTTTTCCCCTTTATATATTGGTATGATATTGGCCTTTTTCCAGTCTTCCGGTACCTTTATTTATTGAGTGAACAATCTATTATCTTATATATTTTGTCCATTAGTTCATCTATATATTCTTTTATTACCCAGTTTGTAATTCCGTCCGGGCCATATGATTATCTGACATCAAGGTTCATTATTTGGTCTCTTATTTCTTTCTCTGTCACAGTTATTTCTCTCATTTGGGGGATCTTTCTCCCCTTCTTTCGTCCCAAATGTGTATGTTTCCTTTAGTGAACACAGCCATTTCTATATCCTCTGTGTATTTCATGTTCCCTTGACTAATTCTACTATTTCCTTTTTATTTTTTAGTTTACCATTCACATATTTATAGAATAATTTAGGTTGATCTTTACATCTATCCATTATGTCTTTTTCATATTTTTTCTTCCCTGCGTATTTTTACATATTCATTTCTTAGTTTGAAATATATTTGCCACTTTCCATTTTTTCCATTTTTTTTTCAAGCTTTGTTTTATCTATCTTTTGCCTCACTACATTTTTTTTCATACCAGCACTTAATGTACACATTTTCCTGTTTTTGTTTTGGTACATATTTATCAACTCCTTCATTATATATTTCTTTCAAAATCGTCCATTTCTCTTCCACGTGTGTTTTTTCATTAATTTTTTTTTCCCAACTCGCTCTTTGAAAGAATTTTCTAAGTTTCCCAAAATCCGTTTTGTTATACATTAATCTTCCTTTTCTGTGTTTCTCGTTTCTCCCCATATATATTTCCTTTAAGTTCGAGCTCAATTAGTATATGATCCCTCTTCCCAATTGGTGTCTCGTTCTCAATTTTATCCACAATTTCAGGCTCTGGTGTAAATATTGAATCTAGTCTCGACGGTTCTTCGTTATTCCTATATTTGGCATTTTCTTTTACCAATTGAATAATTGTGCACTCAATGGTCATGTCAAGTAGTATGTTTTCCCAAAGGTCCTCCCCACCCTTCACTGTCCTCTCCTCCCAACATATTTCTTTGCAGTTAAAATCACCCATAATTACTAAAGTTCCTCCTTTATTCAGCATTTCATTTTGTATGCCTTGCGTCTTCCAACATTTTGGAATAGTCACTCTTTTACCAAGAACATGTTTTCGGGGGCATATAGATCACTAAAAAATTTTTTACTTTTCATGTCACTATTTTCAACTCTTATCATGATCAATTCCACATTATTTTCTCCTTCTGTGAGCTTCGTCAAAAATATGACTCCTCCACCCTGTTTTTCCTCTCTATTTTTTATCCACTGATTGTATAAACATTGTCCAATACTATTTGGTGTTACTGGACCTTTTAATTTCGTTTCCACAATTCCCATTACATCTGGTTTTTCTTCCAGTAGAAAATATTTTACTTCATCTAATCCTGAAATCAGGCCATGTATGTTGGTATGAGTCACTTTTAATTTTTCTTCTTTTCCCCCTTCTTTTCTGCTTCCTGTATTTCCTTTCTTTTGATATATCATTTTCTCAGCCTCAAGTCCAGCACGCTAAAAAAAAAAAAAAAAAAAAGAAAAAAAAAAAAAAATCCGCTCTCCGTTTTTTTTTTTTTTCATTTCTTAGTGTTTTTTCTCTCTTTCTTTCCTCATCGCTCATTTACTTTCTTATCCATATACTTCTGTAGTTTTCACCTCTTGTCAGTTTTGCTGTTTTTCTTAATACATCTTCTGCTATCATTTGTGACCTTAGTTTAATTTTCAGAG
>NC_134808.1:486474-496474 GCF_046742065.1 Oratosquilla oratoria
GATACTAAGTATAGATCAAGAAAAACATGAATAACATCATAAACAATGCATATGTACAGTTATGAAGAAAAAAAAAACCTTGAACAGAGATTATGATTATGAGGGGCAGATACAGATGTCATAGTTTGTGTAGTGGGCCTTGGGGCGAGGCCGGATCAATGCAGGGATAGGCACTCTTGTAATCCCTGGGAAGGATCAAAGACCCTGAACTTATTGGGATGCAAAAATGGGACCTATAAATTTTCAATTAAGTTAAGATTGGTGGTCAGGCATGCTCTTATAAACACGATTATCAATGCTGATATTAACAGGCTTAGCCCGGATATGCTGATGTTTCAACATATTGGCCTAGAAGAATTAAACAATTTCTTGTACAGAACCATAAATGTTATGTAATGTTTGATATTGAAGTTGACTATAGCCGTCAAAATTTTAGAGGGGACGAGCAGTACTGTCAAGCACATCATAAGGGAGCCATTTTTCTACTCCATAGATGACGTAATGAGGCGTCTTTCCTGGAAAGACATTAATGGTGCTGTTAATACAAGCAATGATATGTGGAAGCCAATCCTTCCAAGATTCATGAAGACTACTAGCAACGTGCCTGAGTATATACAAAATATTCCTATTCGTCCTATCTACAAAACCATTCGACGCAGAATGGTAAGTAGTCACAAATGTCTGCGTGATGCCGTAACGCTCACAAATACTCGCTAAAACCTCATTTCTAAATTCAGACCCATTGTACTAAGAAGCACCAAAGGAGTAGTGTATGGACAAAAAACATAAGAAACTAAAGGATGGGCTACTACTGGAGCAGACTTTTTACGTAAGGGAGCCAGTATAACAAAACGGCTAAAGTGGTCAACGCACACAAGGACATAGACAAAACCTTGAGTACTACGAGGCAGTTGTAAAAAATATATAGCCATAGTCTGAAAAGGGCGAGAGGGAGTAGGGTACTCAAAGATGGGAGCAGTGTGCGTAGAACCTTTGTTATGGGCACAAGAGCTACACTGGGCTACGTGAGAGGTAATGTCCAGTCGCATCTTTTTTTTCAATCATATTTCTTACGTGTCATAGCCAGAGTTTTGTCACGACCTGTGTGACCAGCCTGAGGGGCATCATGAGAAAGGGACAGAACAACAGGAACTAGAGGCTCAGGGATCACTAGCTGTGCCACATCCTGCGGCCAGATCCTTCAGAGAGAAAATATCAATCACTGTAGCTGCAGTTACAGGTATATTACTTGAAAGTACATCAGCAACATTGTTCGCACGCCCTCAAATATGCTTAAGGGTTGGGTTAAATTCCTCAATCGTGAGAAACCATCTGGTTAGGCGGCCGGAAAGATTCTTGCCCTTGTAAAGCTGTGGTACAGCAGTGTGGTCCGTGTAGACTGTAATAGGATATCCCAAAATTATATCACTAAAATGCTTTAAAGCCAGGGCCTCCAAATGAGTAAAAGAGTAACGAGACTCAGGTTTGTTAAGAATGCGACTAGCATATGCAATAACATGGGGTTTACATCCGTCTACTTGCTGCATAAGTACATCTCTAATATCACCAGAAGCATCTGTACAAATAATAAAGGAAAAACTATAGTCTGGGAATACCAACACAGGAGCTTCAGTAAGTGCAAGCTTCAAAATATCAAAGCTTTTCTGATGAATATCACACCACTGGAAGGAAGTGTCCTTCATGAGGAGACGTGTTAGAGGGGAGGCAATTGAAACAAAATTCTTAAGAAACGCACGATAGTACCCTGCTCTCCCAAGGAAGAAACGGACATGCTCAGCTGATCTAGGTGTAGGGAAGTCCCTAACCACCTTGACCTCACCGTCATTAGTGTGAATACCATGTTTGTCTACAACATGACCTAGGAATTGTATGCTAGACTTAAGAAAAGAATACTTGGGAAAATTGAGTTTCAATCCAACATCAGCAAAACGTTGCAAGACTATGGACAACTTAGTGAAGTGTGTCTCCACATCCATGGAAACTAAGATTAAATCATCCAGGTAAACAAAGAGTCGGTTGCCTACTAGGCCATGAAAAATGGAGTTAATCCAGTGTTGGCAAGTCAAGAGAGCATTCCGCAACCTCATGGGTCAACGAAGCCAATCATAATGTCCATTGGGAGTTGAGAAGGCCATGATCTTACGAGATTCCTCCTCCAAGGGAATCTGCCTAAAGCCCACTTTCAAATCTAGGATGGTGAATACTATTACCAGTTTCATTGGACTGGAGAAGGTCACTCAATACTGGCAAAGGGTAATGGTCTAGAATAGTGACCACGTTAACTCGTCTATTATAATCAATGACAGGATGAAAAGATCAGTCTTTCATAGGTACCAGGAAGAGTGGCGACTTCCTGAGTGAGACTCTTGTACAACGCCTTCACGTAACATGTCGTCAACCAAGGACTGTGCTATAAGCCGACGAGAGTGAGGCAACCTGTAAGAGGGAACGTAAACAGGACGAGCACCTGGCTGAAGATCAATTCTATGAACCACACGATCTGTAACTCCTAACGGATCACCAGGCAAAGCCAAAGCCCGACGGTGGGTGACTAACAGTTCAATGTTGTAGAATTCTACAACTTGCTGAGATCAATAAAGGTGGCTTTTACTTATTTGGACGAAGAAATGGACTAAAACATACTAGTCACAGTAATAAGGCCTAGACTGGAGTATGCTGCGACAATATGGTCACTCAGTACCAAAAAGAATATAAAGAAGTTTGAAAGAATCCAAAGATCAACTACAGAGATGGCACCAACACTTTCAAACCTGTCATACGAGGAGAGATTATCAAAACTGAATTTACCGACTCTGGAACAAAGAAGAGAAAACGTAACCTGCTGATCATCTACAGAATCATGAAAGGCATGGAAGTCCTTGATAGAGAGGATATACTGCAAATTTTATTGTTTACATTCTTTAAGACAATCCAATCTTCCGTTTTAAGGAGTGAATTCTATGCGATTACCATTATTATTTTATATATTTTCATTTTAGTTTATTATATATATATATATATATATATATATATATATATATATATATATATATACATATATATATATATATGTATATATGTGTATTTTGTTTTTATAAAATGTCATTACGGGGTGGAGGGCAGTTATCTTGTCTCCATTCAGCTCCCCTTCGTCTACATTTGCCCCTTCTGTCTTTACGTGTGCCTATTGCAACAGGTCAGGTCATTCGAATAATTTCTGTTTTTGCCGCAAGCGTCAGGAACACAAGTCAGGGCGGGCCCCTGTCCGTAGGAATTTATTGGATGTTTCTTCTAATGTGACGCATGACATCTATAAAGTAGGGCCGCAGGATAAACTTAGCTACTGTCATATCCATGGTCATTGTATACACTCGACTGATCAGTGTTTCAAGGTTTTGAAACCTTACCTTACCTTACCGTCGTGCCATATCCTCTTGGACTTCGGCAACCATGGAGCGCCACCGTTCATGGTCCCTAGTTACTTGTAACATCTGTGCTGGTTTGAGTTGTTTTCCTGTCGCCCTCATCATCCCGTCCATATACTTCTCCTTCTGCTTTCCTC
This sequence comes from Oratosquilla oratoria, assembly GCF_046742065.1. Taxonomy (NCBI): domain Eukaryota; kingdom Metazoa; phylum Arthropoda; class Malacostraca; order Stomatopoda; family Squillidae; genus Oratosquilla; species Oratosquilla oratoria. The sequence goes on from NC_134808.1 coordinate 490,058, forward strand.
TTGCTCCTCTTCCCTCCACCATTTCCGTCATCACCACCTCTTCCAACCCTTCCTTCCTCATTATGTGTCCTAAGAATCGCAACTGTCTTTTCCTTATTGTTGTCATCAATTCCTTATCTGTCTCCATTTCTCCCAATACTTCTTCATTTGTTTTCTTCGCTGTCCATGGTATTCTTAATACTCGTCTCCATATCCACATTTCTGCTGCTTCTAAGTTTTCCTGCAATTTTTTGCTGATTGTCCACGCTTCTGAACCATATGATAGTTTTGACCATATAAATGTTTTAACTGTTCTTCTCCTTATATCTGTAGACATTTTCTTGTTTGTTAAAACCCCTTTCATTTTCTGAAACGTGCTTTTAGCTATCACTATCCTTGATTTTATTTCCTTTTCACATCTACAATCTTCTGTCAATACGCTTCCCAGGTACGAAAATTTGGTTACTTGTTCTATTCTTCTCCCTGCTATTTGTACTTGCACTCTTGGTGGATCTGTTTTACTGGCCACTAGTATTTTAGTTTTCTCCATATTTACATTTAAACCTTTCTCCTCACTAGCTCTTACGGTCACATTCAATAGATGTTGCAGTTTATCTTCTGAGTCAGCCACCAATACCGTGTCATCAGCATATCTGATATGATTTATATTAAATCCTCCAATTTTAATCCCTTCCATTCCCTCTAATTCCCTAAGGATCATCTCCCCATATAAATTAAATAAATCTGGAGACATAACACAGCCTTGACGCACTCCCCTCTTTATAGCTTGAAATTCTGTTCTTCCTCCCCGTACCCTCACCGCTGCTCTTTGCTTCCAATATAAATTTCTGATGATACTCATGTCTTTGCTATTTATATCCACTCTTTCCAAAATATTTATTAAATCCTCATGTCTTACCCTATCAAACGCCTTCTCGTAGTCAACAAAGTAATTTTGTTGTTTTTCTATCATCCTCTCCATAATCGTTCTTATTATGAAAATTGCATTTGCTGTTTCATTCCCTTCTATGAAACCAAATTGTTCCCATGAAACTTGTTCTCTCACTTTATTTCTTATTCTATTTAAAACTATCCTTAATATAATTTTGGTTATTTGACTCATGATACTGACTGTGCGATGTTTACTACATTCCATTGTTCCGTTTATCTTTGGTAGTGGTATAAAAATCGAGTTACACATATGTTCCGTTATTGTACCCTTTTCGTAAATTTGGTTTACTAGACTAGTGAATTTTCTTATTTCAAAATCCCCTAATGGCTCTAACATTTCAATCATCACACCATCCTCACCCATGGCTTTCCCTTTTTTCATTTTCTTCATTGCAAATTTCACTTCCTCTTCCATTATTTCTTCCCCATCTAGATATCTATAATTTTCCTCTTCTCCTTCTTGTCTGTCGTCCTCAAATAGGTCCCTTACATACTCCTCCCATCTATGTTTGATATCCTCCTCGTCCATTAAAACCTTTCCTTCTCTATCTTTGATCGCCCCCCCATTATTCCCCTTTCTCTTGGTAATTTCTATAATCTTATCATACATCATTTTAGAATCCCCTTTTTCAAGGTCCTCAATTTCTCTACATTGTTCATCAAGCCAATTCTCCTTGGCATCTATACACTTCTTTTTGATTTGTCTATTAAGTTCTCTGTATTCATTTCTATCCCTATTTTTAGCTTCTCTTCTCTTATCGATTAGTTCGAATATTTCTTCTGTTATCCATTTGTTTTTCCTCCTCCTTCTATTTTCAGGAAGTACCTTTTTATTTCCTTCTTCTATTGCTTCACATAATCTTTGCCACTGAAACCCCGGATCATTTACATCCCCTTCTTCTCGCAGCACTTCATATTTATTTTCTACTGTAACCAAATACCTCTGTTTCAAGTCTTCGTCCTTTCTCAACACACTTACTTCTCTTCTCGGTTTCCCCATCTCCTTTCTTAATTTCTTAAATTTCATTCTAATATCTGCAACAACTGGCACATGATCACTATTACAATCTGCTCCTGGGTATGTTTTTACCTTTATCACTGCATTTCTAAATCTTCTGTTGATAGTAAAAAAGTCTATTTGATTTCTTGCTGTATCTCCTGGTGCCTTCCATGTCCATAGCCTTCGCGGATGTTGCCTAAACCATGTATTCATTACTATTTGTTGATGTTCTATGCACCAGTTTATCCATTTTTCTCCCCTGTCATTTCTCTCTCCTAACCCAAATGGCCCCACAACCTCTTCTTCTCCACCTGAACCCACTTTTGCATTCACATCACCCATAACTATCTTAACCTCTTTATTTCCACATTGTTCCATTGCTTAATCTAACTTGTCATAGAAATCATCTACTATCCTTTCCTTTGCTTCTGCCGTGGGAGCATACACCTGTATTAAACATATGTCAAAAGGTTTTCCCCTGAGTTTTACCAAGAGCACTCTGCCTGACACTGCCCAGAATCCCTTCATAGTACTAGCAACTTTTTTGTTCATCATTATTCCTACCCCTTTTTTTGCTCCTTCTCCTTCAGAATATAGAAATACTCCATGCTCATTTTTCACCTCTCCCACTCCTGGCCACCTAACCTCACTAAGCCCCATAACATCTATCTTCATTCTGTTCATTTCTCTCCATACCCCATAATATTTCCCCGCTTGGTGTAATGTTCGGACATTCCACGTAGCCATTCTCAACTTTTCTTTGGTTACAACAGTCGCCGGATATCGATCAGAAACCGCCTGCTGTACACTATGTTCCCGACCGAGCGAGGTAATCTCCCTCCTTTCTGGAAAAAGACCCCCATTCACGCTGTTCACTTCATTTACTCTGGTTTTGCTGCATAGTTAATCTTGGATAAATACGTAGTAAGGGCTCCAATCCTTTTCTACGGTGACTGGCCGATTGCCATTTACATGCCTGGTTCGCCCTAGATGTGTCACCCATCTTGCTATCACACTAAGCTCACCAAAGTCCTCTGACAAGTAGAGTACATATACTGAGCTTGCTGTTCTAGTCTTCATCTAGTAGAGCTGGCACTGCTCCATGCCACAGTGTGTGGCACCCCTCACTTGGTTTAGCCCATCAGCCGAGATGGTTGCCCGGGGTGTGGCCGCTGTCCTAGACTAACAGCTACTAGGAGCCACAAGTGAGAGTTGGGGTGAAAGGTGCTGACCAAGTGCACGAAGCCATCCCTTAGGATGCGGCTGCTTCCTACCCTAGGTGCTACAGCTCCAACCCACCCCCCTACACCCCTAGAGGTGAAATTTCTCATCAGCCTAGACATCCTCGGTCCCATTTTAACAAGCGCCTGTTTCACAACCCAAAAGTTTGACCAGTAATGTTCGGTCTCAGGTCATCCCCTTGGTGGTTGCTGAGTCTTTTCAATTACTCACCTTCCAATTTCTTACAAAGAATACACCTATTTCAGTCACTGTAGATACTGGTACAGAATGTAGTCCCATAAATAGAAAGGCTTATTATGCTCTCCGGGATTTATACAATCTCCCGTTATCTCCTTCTTGTAATAGTTTGTATTCCGTTGCCTATTCTTGGGTCTGTTCGGATTTCCTTAAGGTTTTCCTCGCATGCTTCAGTTTTTCATGTCACTTTTGTTCTTGTATCTGATATTTCTCTTATGTGTGATTGCCTTTTGGGCATTGATACTCTTACAGCGCATGGCACAGATAGATCTCCTAGTCACCGTGTAGTGACTTTCTGTAATTTTGCTATTTCTGCAACAGATAGGCCATTTTTCATTTGTGACTCCCCTCCTGTGCATGATCAGATCGTACAGTTGCCTTTGAAAGGACCTCCTCATTTAGCTCTCCTATTCTTTCTTGTGCTGCTGTTGTTCTAGGAGAGCATCATCTTGGACTTTCAAGTACAGTTCAAGTTCCGGTGCGCATTTCAGGTACTCCAATTGGGTCACTTAGGCTCCTTTGAAGTAGTTGACGTTGATGCCTTCCAGGATTTACCTCCTATCATTGCAACTTCTGTGCTACTGTCTCCACAAGCAAGTGACACGGCTCACTTGGCTCCAAATTTCCAACGTTTATAGGGGAGATTGGTTTTCCTGGTTAAATAGATAAGTAAATAAATAAATAGAAAAAATAAATAAATAAATAAATAGATAAATAAATAAATAAATAAATAAATAAATAAATAAATAAATAAATAAATAAATAAATAAATAAATAAATAAATAAATAAATAAATAAATAAATAAATAAATAGATAAATGAATAAATAAATAAATAAACAAACAAATAAATAAATAAATAAATAAATATCTGTTTATCAGAGGACATGTCGTTTGTGGTAATTACTCCCAGGTCTTTTTCAGATTCCACTTTCTTTATTTCCTTTGTTCCGGTTTTATATTGTCCTATTTTATTTTTTATTTTTTTTTTTTTTTTACCTTTCTCGAATTCTATTATGCTATATTTCTTGATGTTGAAGTCTACTTCCCACTTCTAACTATATTTCCAAATTTTGTTCAGATCTCTCTGCAATAATTCACAATCCATTTCAGTATTCACTTTCCTCAGGAATTTAGCGTTGTCTGCAAAGAAGTTCATGCAACATTCCACATATTCATCCATGCCACTCACATAAATAGCAAACGTTATAGGAGTCAACACTGATTCCTGTGGAACTCCACTAATCACCTCTTCCCATGCTGAATTCTTTTCACTGAGCACTACCCTCATTTTCCTTCCATGCAAAAAATCCTCAACCCAGTTCAGTAATTTACCTTGTATTTCTCCTATACTTTCCACTTTTTTCAATTATTTTTATGTGGCACTTTGTCGAAGGCTTTTGTAAGTGCATGAAAGCACATTCAACCCATCAACCCCCTTCTTGTATAATATCTATTAGCCTTGAATAGAAACAGATTAAGTTTGTGTTACATGATCTTACCTCTTATGTTTTTCACTTTTTCAGTAATTCTTATGTGGCACTTTGTCGAAGGCTTTTTGTAATTCTAGGAAAGCACAATCAGTCCATCCATCCCTTTCTTGTATTATATCTATTAGTCTTGAGTAGAAACAGATTAAGTTTGTGGCACATGATTTTCCCTGTCTGAATCCAAATTGTCTCGGATTTATTATATTGCTTTCTTCCAGGCGCTTTATCCATCTATTCTTAATAACCTTTCCACAAAATTTGGCTACAGTACTTGTAAGGGAAATCGGTCTGTAATTTGTTGGGTCTTCTTTGTTTCTTCCTTTATATATTGGTACAATATCGGCCTTTTTCAGTCAATGGTATTTTTCCTTCTTTGAGTGAGCGGCTTATTATGTTATATACTTTGTCTATCAATTCTTCTTTACATTCTTTTAGTATCTAGTTTGCTATTCCATCTGTTGCCGTGTAATTTCCTGACATCAAGGTTCTATATTTGATTCTTTATTTTTTCATTCTTTTTTTATGTTTATTTGTCTGATGAGGGTGGGGGTGGGGATCGTACTTTGTTTCCTTCATACCAATACTGTATTTTTTTCTCGTGAAAACCGACTTGAAGTGACTATACATGACTTTAGCCATTTGTCTTTAAGCTTACCATTCACATATCTATGGAATAGCTTATGATGATCTTTACATTTTTCTATGATGTCTTTTTCATGTTTCTTTTTCCTCTCTGCGCACTTTTACATATTTCTTTCTTTGGTTGATGTATATTTCCCTTTTTTTCTTCTTCTTCTTTTTTCTATCTTTTAGAAGCTTTATCACCTCTATATTTCGCTTCACTGCATCTTATGTTGAACCAACACTTATTGTATACCTTTTCCTGTTTCTGTATTGGTACATATCTATCCACTCCATCATAAATTTTAATCAAAATCATCCATTTTTCTTCCACTTGTGTCTCATCATTGTAGAATTTTTTCCAATTTGTATTTTCAAAGAATTTCTTATGTTTCCTAAAGTCTGTTTTGTTGTACGTTAGTCTTCCTTTTCTGTATTTTTCATTTCTCTCTATATAAAATTCTTCCTTTATTTAAAATTCTATTAATACGTGATCACTCTTCCCAAATGGTGTCTTGTATTAAATTTTATCCACAATTTCAGGTCCCGTTATAAATATTAAATCTACTTTCGACTGTTCTTCATAACTTCTATATCTGCTATTTCCTTTTACCCATTGTGTCATTGTATGTACTACAGTCATGTCAAGCAATACACTTCCCCCACAGATCCTCTCCACCTTTCACTGTTATCTCTTTGCAACAGAATTCTTTGCAGTTAAAATCTCCCATGAGTACCAGGTCACCTCCATCCTTCAGCATCTCGTTTAATATATGCTTTAATTCTTCTAACATTTTTGAACGCTCGCCCTCTTTTCAAGATTGTGTGTGTGTGTGTGTGTGTGTGTGTGTGTGTGTGTGTGTGTGTGTGTGTGTGTGTGTGTGTGTGTGTGTGTGTG
>NC_134808.1:503974-516474 GCF_046742065.1 Oratosquilla oratoria
GTTGTCATTGTCGTCATTGTCGTTGTCGTTGTCATTGTCGTCATTGTCGTTGTCGTTGTCGTCATTGTCGTTGTCGTTGTCATTGTCATTGTCGTTGTTGTTGATGTCGTTGTCGTTGTCGTTGTCGTTGTCGTTGTCGTTGATGTTGTCGTTGTCGTTGTTGTTGTTGTTGTTGTTGTTGTTTTTGTCGTTGTTGTCGTTGTAGTTGTAGTTGTCGTTGTCGTCGTCGTTGTAGTTGTCGTTGTCGCTGTTATTGTTGTTGTTGTCGTTGTTGTTGTTGTAGTTGTTGTTGTCGTTGTTGTAGTCGTTGTCGTTGTCGTTGTCGTTGTCGTTGTCGTTGTCGTTGTCGTTGTCGTTGTCGTTGTCGTTGTCGTTGTCGTTTTCGTTGTTGTTGTCGTTGTCGTTATTGTTGTTGTTGTCATTGTCGTTGTCGTTATTGTTGTCGTTGTCGTTGTCGTTGCTGTTGTCGTTGTCGTTGTTGTTGTCGTTGTCGTTGTCGTTGTCGTTGTCGTTGTTGTTTTCGTTGTCGTTGTCATTGTTGTTGTCGTTGTCATTGTTGTTGTCGTTGCCGTTGTCGTTGTCGTTGTCGTTGTCGTTGTCGTTGTCGTTGTCGTTGTCGTTGTTGTTGTTGTTGCAGTTGTCGCTGTCCTTCTCGTTGTTGGTGTCGCTGTTGTTGTTTTTCTGTTATCGATGTAGATAAACGTCTGTTGTATTTATTATCATTTGTCGTCATCATCGTCGCCGTCGTCTTCGTTGCCGTAGTCGTCGACATATTTCTTTTCTTTGACTTCATTTTCTTGATCCTCCTCATCATCATCACTTTCACCACTGTTGTCTGACATCTTCATTTTCATTACTATCTTCTTCATTATCGTTATCGTCGTCAACATGATTCTCCTTGAATCTGCTCTATATTCATGCGACGGTCCAACAGCTGCAAGCGCAGGGTCATAATTTTCCTCGACAACAGCTGACTCAGCTGTAATGCCCGATAACGTTCGTCCAGCTGTCGGGTATGATCGGTGACCCAGGTGCCTGGCGCCACGATTCAACCAGCTGTCTGTTAAAAGTTCCAACTGTCGAACACGGAAAGGTAACTGTCTCTTCTATTCGGGTCACCACCTATGAAGTATGGCCAATGGACCAGCTTTGGTGGATGAAATGGACACCAGTTGTCCAGTGTGGTATGTCAACCATCTGTCACGTGTATCACATGAGAATGTCAGGTCATGTTCAGAATGTCAGGTCACGTTCAGAATTTCAGGTCAAGTGTGTGGACGGGAGCATTTGAGAGATATTTTTTTTTATTTCGTTGTTTTATTTGTATTGTACAATCAAGGCCTTGTATAAACAATTTAGTTGTATTTCATTGTATTCACTTTATCTTATCTCTCTTCTTATCTATTTATTTAGTTAGTTAGTTATTTGTTTATTCATTTGTTTATCTATTTATCCATCTTATTTATTCATTTCTTTACCTATTTATTTATTTGTTTTGTTCATTTATTTATTTGTTTACATATCTATTCATCTATTTATCTATTTATTTATCTACTTACTTATATATTTATTAATCTATCTATTTGTTTAATTATTTATTAAATTGTGTATTCATACATTCATTCATTTATTTGCATATTTATTGATTTCTTTGTTAATTTGTTTGTTTGTTTAATTATCTATTTCTAAGTTCTATCAACAAGTATTCATATAAATGATATCGCCTTATTTCATCTTCGTTATTTACCTGCATACTTGCCTATCTACCTCATTATTTAAATATATATCTGTTTATCTATCCATATATCTATCAAACTATTTATATAATATCATGAAGGTTTCGGTATAACTTTTCCTATGACACATGACTGCCATGAGCTGTCTCACCACAAGGGCAAAGGTGACTTCTAGCTTTCATGCTGGGAGCATCCTGGTGTATGGTACCCATTTTAATACACGCATCCCGCCTCACAATTTTATTAATTGTATATACACCCTCTGTTATACCAGAACACTTTTCATTGTTACACACTCTTCATGACTTTATACACCTAGTGGATGCCATGCAGAGTATCTGAAAAAAGAAGGTACAGTTATGGCGGACTGGCTGATGAGGTTATTTTATGTTTGTTTAAGAGAGGGTAGAGTGCCGGAGGACTGGAGGAGTGCCTGTATAGTTCCATTTTACAAGGGAAAAGGGGGCAAGTGTGAGTGTGGTAGTTTCAGAGGGATCAGTTTGGTAAGTGTACAGTAGTTGGGAAGGCTTATGGGATGGTCTTGATTGAGCGGATTAGAAGAGGATCAGAGGGAGTAATTGGTGAAGAATAGGGTGGGTTTAGGATAGGTTGGGGTTGTGTAGTTCAGATTTTTGTGGTAAGACAAATATGTGAGAAAGCTATAGGAAAAGGTAAGCATTTATTTTGGGCTTTTGTGGATATGGAAAAGGCTTATTACAAGGTAGATAAGAAGGCACTGTGGGAGATATTGCAGACATGCGATAGGAGGAAAGATGTTAAGAGCAGTCAAGATGTTTTACGAGAGCAGTAGAGCCTGTATTAGAATTAGAAATGGAGAGAGCGAGTGGTTTGAGGTAACAGTGTGACCTCACCAGGGATGTGTCATGTCGCCTTGGCTGTTTAATTTATACATGGACGAGGTGGTGCGAGAGGTGAATGCAAGAGTAGTGAGTCAGGAATTGGAGATGGCTAAAGGAAATGGAGAAAAGTGGGAAATAAGTTTTTGTTTGCTGACGACACTGCGCTTGTGGCAGGATCAGAGGAGGGATTGAGGAAGTTAGTGACGAAGTTTAGGAAGGTGTGTGAAAGAAGAAAAATGAAGATATATGTGGGTAAATATTTGGTGATGAGATTTACAACGGGAGAAAGCGGCAGCAGGCTGGAAGCGAATATTAAGGGTGTAGCGATGTCACTGTGGTGAAGAGAAAGAGGATTGGTGAGTTCGTCTCCTTTATTGTAAGGTACGAGTGAAGAGGCCAAACGCAGAGTATGGGATTCCAATATATTTTACGTTTCGCCCAGCAGGGCTTCTTCAGAAATAACATCGATGAAAAACATTTTACTCCTTATATAGCCCGAGCCTTGCGGGGAGAAACAAACATTAAAATGTTGTACACACAATTTGCGCAAATTGCTTGTTACTTGTAATTAAAGTTGCCAATTGTTTGTTTATTGTAAAAAATCCACTATTCTGATTTGTATTTTCTATGAGGGATATAAACGCCGATTCTAAACATCTACGTTTCATTGTATGGTTTTCATATTTTATAATCTTGGAATTATTCCAATCAGCATTGTTGCCGGTATCGAATCTATGTTTAACAATGGCATTATTCATATTGTATGTTTTCATATCATATCTATGTTCTAATACTCTCTTATCAATACCACGGAAACTTTCACCAATGTAAACCTTTTCACAACCTAGACATGGCACACAATAAATACCTGCTTGACGAATATTTTCCCTGCTCTTATTTTGGCTTTTAATGAGGTTACCAACTGTTACTGAACTGGTTTTAACAACCTTAAAACCAGCCTTGTTTAATAATGGGGAAATATTGTCTGCAACTGAGGTATTAGGTAATATGATCCTCTTTGTATATTCTTCTTTTATTTTTCCAACTCTTTTGTGAATAGTTCCAGCTTTCTTCTTGGCTTTTAGAATAAAATAAGGAGGGTATTTTAGTTCAGTAAAAGCGTTAAAAATGTTATTTGGAAAGAGTGAACATGAGGGGGCGTCCTAGGATGGAATGGATAGATGGGGTAAAGGGGGCATTGGGAAAGAGGGGAATGTCTGTTGAGGAAAGACGGAAGAGGACAGATGATAGGGGTGAATGGAAAATGGCTGTGTATGGATGATGCTATGATGCATGAGGGGGAGTGGGTAGGGGATGGGGGGTGAGGGAGTATGTATGAATAATAAACTGACGCAGTCCGAAGGGATTTCTCCCCGTCTTCTTCTACTTTTCTACATGAGGGGACGGAGAAGGGGGGCGCCGATTTAATGAAGTGGCCTTGCTGTGGATGCGCTGTGTCGTGCGACACTGCCTCTGATCCAGGACAGTGGACAAGATGCAGGAATGACCCGCCATCCAGGAGGTGCCGGAGGTGCCAAGATAAGGGGGAGAAAAGAGGGTGGAGGGGAGTGGAGTATGTAATGGAAGGAATGGGTGGGAGTGGTTTCTATGCCTTTGTTTTTTTACTACCTCCCTTATAAGGGGGAAGCAAGCCTTTGGTATATGTGTGTATATATACCCGCTGTTATAGCAGAGCACTTTTCATCGTTACACACTCTCCATGACTTTATATACCTAGTGAACGCGTATTGTATTCTTGTACACACATTTGTGTACTAGGTGGACATATTCAGTTGTTTATATATATATATATATATATATATATATATATGTATGTATGTATGTATGTATATATATATATATATATATATATATATTTATGTATATATACATATATATATATGTATGCATGCTAATAAGAACACGAGTAGGTGTGTTCACTAATGCAAAGCAGACCACTTGGAAAAAGAAACTAACGAAGCAGAGCGCTTTCGTATATTACATCTTCAGTGCACTGAACATGTAATATACGAAAGCGCTCTGCTTCGTTAGTTTCTTTTTCTAAGTGGTCTACTTTGCATATATATATATATATATATATATATATATATATATATATATATATATAAATATATATATATATATATGGGTGCATATGTATATATACATATATATATATATATATATATATATATATATATATATATATATATATATATATGGGTGCATATGTATATATACATATATATATATATATATATATATATATATATACATATATATATATATATATATATACTGTATATAGTGCTCAACAAGGATGTACGAACGGTTAGCGAGAATGAGTGATGAGGAGGGCTGGGGACTGTTTTTGCTGAAATGCACAATTTTATATAAAACATTAGCATATGGTTGCATTAGTTGACCTATTTTCTTTAAAATGTGTGATTTCCATGTAATTTGATGAAAGAGAAGTTACGTTTTTATCCTCTACAAATTTTACTAACCACATACCGTCCGACTCACTAATTGCCGACCTTAACCAAACAATGACGATTTTTGCTCAAATACACAATTACATATAAAAATTAGCATATGGTTGCATTATTTGACCTATTTTCTTTCACATGTGTGATTTCCATGTAATTTTATCAAAGAAAAGTTACGCTTTTAGCCTCTGCAAAATTACCGACCACAGCTACGATTCATCCAGCCCGCCATCTATGATCACTGGTGGTATGGATCAAACTACACTCTATTAAGTTTCTTACAATTGTGTTATTAGTGTAATAGATTGCATATAGTTAAATTATTTCGACTATTTCCTTTAAAATGTGTGATTTTCATGTAATTTGACCAATCGTGCATTTCAGCAAAAACCGTCGGACGGCATTCATAGCTGTGGTCAGCAATTTTGCAGAGGATAAAAACGTAACTTCTCTTTGATCAAATTACGTGGAAATCACACATTGTAAAGAAAATAAGTCAAATAATGCAACCATATGCTATTTTTTTATATACAAAAACCGTTCTTGTTCGAGTTTGGTCGGCTATTAATGAGTCGGACGATATTCGTAGCTGTGGTCGGTAAGTTTGTAGAGTTATCCTCTGCAAACTTACCGACCACAGCTACGAATATCGTCCGACTCATTAATAGCCGACCAAACTCGAACAAGAACGGTTTTTGTATATAAAAAACGTAACTTATATAGATAAACTTATATAAATAAACGTAACTTATATAAATCACTTATATATGAATAAATAATAAACGTAACTTATATAAATAAACGTAACTTCTTTTATATCAAATTACATGAAAATCACACATTTTAAAGAAAATAGGACAAATAATGCAATCATTTGCTACTTTTTTATATAAAATCGTGCATTTCAGGAAAAACCGTCTTTGTTCGAGTTTGGTCGGCTATGAGTGAGTCGGACGGTATTCATAGCTGTTGTCGGTAATTTTGCACAGGATAAAAACGTATTTTCTCTTTGATCAAATTGCATAAAAATCACACATTTTAAAGAAAAAAGTCAAATAATGCAACCATATGCTAAAAAAAATATACAAAAGAACAAAACCTTGTGGCCGAAAGGTCCATAGGACATTTGGTACCATTAGGAAATTTGGTACTGTTTTACTATCCTATTAATTATAAAATTGTCTAGTTTAAATAAACCTAAACTCAAGTTAATATTATCAAAATTGTTCTTTATGAAACAGGATTCAATGATGTTCCTATCTAAAGCTGAATTACAATCAACAATTTTCTTAACGTTGTCCCAGTCAATGTTGTGGTTTGTGTCTCTAACATGGACAAAAACCCCACTGGACATTTGGCCCGTCCTTATACTGTACTTATGTTGAATATTAGGATGAAACAACATAAGTACAGTATAAGGACGGGCCAAATGTCCAGTGGGGTTTTTGTCCATGTTAGAGACACAAACCACAACATTGACTGGGACAACGTTAAGAAAATTGTTGATTGTAATTCAGCTTTAGATAGGAACATCATTGAATCCTGTTTCATAAAGAACAATTTTGATAATAATATTAACTTGAGTTTAGGTTTATTTAAACTAGACAATTTTATAATTAATAGGATAGTAAAACAGTACCAAATTTCCTAATGGTACCAAATGTCCTGTGGACCTTTCAGCCACAAGGTTTTGTTCTTTTGTATTTTTGTTTGTTTGTTTTACTATTACCATTATTATTTCCATGTGTATATGATTGTGTATGTTTTTTTTTCATTTACTGTTACCATTAATATTTCTGTGTATATGAGTGTGTATGTATGTATAACGTCCGAAAGTTTTATGTGGCATAACCTTTCCAGTTTTTGTATTTCTGTTAAATATTGTTTTTTTCTTTTTCTTTTTGTACAATTTGATGATAATATTACTTGTGTTTTGGTTTAACAAAACAATATCATAGGATAGTAAAGCAGTATCTAGTTTCCTAATTGTACCAATTGTCCTATGGACCTTTCGGCCACATGGTTTTTGTTCTTTTTATTTTATTTTATTTATTATTATTATTTTTTCTTGTTACTATCACCATTTCTATGTGTATATGAATGTATATGTATTTTTATTAACATTAACATTTCCATTTGTAATTAAATGTGTTTTATGTATAATGTCCGAAGGTTTTATGTGGCTATGACCTCTCCCAGTTTTCTTTCTTCTGTATAAATATTGTGTTCTATTTTTTCTTTCTTTGTACTCTGAGGATGTCGTAATAGACGAAAACGTTCAGTATTCCGACTTTAATTTCCCTGTGGTTTCTGCAATATCTTTTCGTCACGCGTTATTGTGATTATTTTTGCAATATATATATATATATATATATATATATATATATATACAAGCACCTGGCTTACGCCAGGGGTGCTTGGCCTTCGGCAAGACCCGCGGATTGCTCGCTTCGCTTTCGTGTTACACGGGCAGTTCTAACCTTTAATTGTTGGTCGCCCCCCACTTCAACAGAAGCTGTCGGGAGGTGATAGACTCACGTATGTTCACGTTTGGCACACTATCATACTTCTTCATGTGAGCCTCAATGAACCTCTTTGCAGTCTCAAGCTCTTGGAGCATACCGGATAGGCAACTGTTCTGTTCAGCCATATAATCGTAGAAGAGTGTGACTATGGACTGGTTTTCTGTTATTTCCTTTTGTTCTCTTTTCCTACGGTTTACTGTTTGTTTGGAGACTTTCTCATCCGGCTTTCGTGTTACACGGACAGTTCTAATCTTTAACTGTTGGTCTCTGTCATAATAAAAGTATAGGTCCAAATACGAATTATCATTTCTCCGTTCCGGCGCCCCTGGAAACGGTGAGGATTGAATTGTTTTCTGAGCATCCAACGTGGACAACCTATGATATATCCTACCCTGAATTTTGTAAGACATCACTGACTCTGCTGCATTTTCCAACTTTTTGGAAGTCGAGAAAGACGTAAATGAGAACATATTATTCAACCCCACTAAATTATTGAAAAAACATTTAGAGAGCGGCGACTTTCCCTTGTACAGATCTTTGAGTACCTTATCCTTTATCTCGGTTGGTACAGTGAGTGGCGTCTGCCCCTGGTTACAACATATTGTCTGGAACTCATTTTTCCACAGCAGCGCATTGCATGTTTTACACTTTCTGCCTCCCAAAACCCCTATATCATTTAGTTTCACTTCTTTGTCTGCTTCGCGTAACGATCCCTTCACATTCTCATGCGCACGCCCACGCGGATTACTTTCCTCAGCTGTCTTCTTTTTGGCGATTACTGTACGTTGGTTCCTCATTTCAGTGAGAACACGGTTTTCCTACTCTGTGTAGTCCTTCAATTCCTTTGGTGAACACTCCGACCCACCCATCCGCTTCTTTTGTTGGGAGATGTATTCCGATTCATTATTTTTCATTTTTTCTAACATTGTTTTCCGCAGCTTATTATCCACTTCATTCTTTTCCGCTTGTAACCGTTTTTTCTCTTTTTGGATCTTTTTCAGGTATCTTCTCAACTCTACTTTCCTTTGCTCCCTCTTCTTTTCTTGCTGGCGCCTCACATTCTTCATAGCGAACACGTTTTTTTCGGGCGTTTCTTTTAAATGTCTTGAACCTACGCTCTAAATAGTACAACTGGTATTGCCTGTGTCCTCTTCCACCATTACCACAAAAATTTTTGTAGCCTGCGTAATAGTGCTTCTTGAAATTTTCTACAACCTCGGAAGAAATATCCCCGCTATACGGTTCCAGGTCATCTATTGTACTATCACTGTACTCGTATGTTGGTGAATTGCGTAACATCTCGTTGAAACTAAGGACTATACGTTGGAATTGTTGTATAGATTGCTCCGCGACGCATGTCGTAGATTGCCGGTTTTTACACTTTTCGTAATATTCGGGGTGGCATTTCTTATGCTCTTCTGTTAACTGTGCTCTGAGAACTTTGTCAATAGTGGATTTGTCAATCTTTTTTTTGTTTTGTCACCCAAGCCCAGAAATGTCGCTGTCGCCTTTTCATGGCGGCTTCACTATCACGGGGTTCTTTAACCTTTTCATCGTAAAAAGAAGGAAATTTTTCACGGTGCTCTTTCCGTAACAAACCTTTTAAAGACGCTGACATATTGATCTCCATCTTACTGATTTTCTTTTCATCCGCAACCCACTTCCAATAATGCATATTACGTCTTTTCAACCGAGCTGCTACGGGCAGAGGCATTGTGTCCAACGTCCAACCTTGACCACGATCGGGGTACTTTCTTTTAAATGTCTTGAACCTACGCTCTAGAGTCTAAATAGTACAACTGGTATTGCCTGTGTCCTCTTCCACCATTACCACAAACATTTTTGTAGCCTGCGTAATAGTGCTTCTTGAATTTTTCTACAACCTCGGAAGAAATACGAACACCAAGAACTTCGAGATCTTCGAGACCTTCCAGAACTTCTAGACCTTCCAGAACTTCGAGAACTTCTAGACCTTCGAGAACTTCGGCACTTTCGAGAACTTCGGCACCTTCGAGAGCTTCGGCACCTTCGAGAACTTCGGCACCTTCGAGAAATTCGGCACCTTCGAGAACTTCGGCGCCTTCGACAACTTCGGCGCCTTCGAGAACTTCGGCGCCTTCGAGAACTTCGGCGCCTTCGAGAACTTTGGCGCCTTCGCGGACTTCGTCGCCTTCGAGAAATTTGGCACCTTCGAGAACTTCGGCACCTTCGACAATTTCGGCACTTTCGAAAACTTCGAGAACCTCGACACCTTCGAGAACTTCGGCAATTTCGAGAACTTCGGCACCTTTGAGAACTTCGACACTATGGCTTAACAAAGGATTACAAAGGCGGAGCATGCCGACAGGAGACCTTTTGATCCATATCTAGGTCGGATGCGAAAAGAAAATCATATTAATAATAAAACAATAAACAAAAACTATAATAATGTAAATAACAAATAAAATACATAAATAAATGCATAGGTATAGTTAAAATAATAAACAAACAGGTAAATAGTAAATGATGATAAATTGACATATAACTAATAATAAATGAAAATCAGACAGACAAATGATAACAAAACAAAAACAAATAATATAAGATAAATTATAATCATTACAGCATCTTACTTAGGTATTTATCTAACTGATTCTTAAAGCTTCGAACTGAACTACATTGCACTACCTGTGCAGGAAGTTTATTCCATTCGTTTACTACACGGTTGGCAAAGTTGTTTCTACCTACTTCTAAATTGAATCTATTTCCGGACAGTTTGAGACCATTGTTTCTTGTCTGATTCTCATTCAATGTGAAAATTTGGTCACTTTTGATGTTGTCAATTCCCTTTAAAATCTTAAAGACCTGTATCAATTCACCTCTGAGTCTACGTTTTTTTAGGGAAAACAGATTCATGTGTTTTAGTCGATTTTCGTATGATTTTTATTTATATTTGGAATCAGTTTTGTGGCTCGCCGTTGTACTTTTTCCAGTCTGTCAATGTCTTTAATGAGATTCGGTGACCATACAGAAACAGCATATTCCAAATGTGGACGAACTAACGATTTATATAGCTTGTTAATGAGTGATGGACTTTTGACATCAAAAGATCGCGCAATCAGTCCCAGAATCTTATTTGCTTTCTCAGAGGCTGAAATACACTGCTTGGATGATTTGAGGTCGTTACTGATGATTACGCTGAGATCTTTATCACTATCAACTTTTGTTAACGAAGTACCAAATAACTTGTAATCGTACTTACTGTTATTTTTACCTAAGTCCATTACATTGCATTTACTAGTGAAAAATTTCATTAGCCACTTTTCAGACCATTGCTGTAATTTATCTAAATCTTCTTTAATATCTAATTGGTTTGAGTGATCATTTGCCACTCCGCACAGTTTTGTATCATCAGCAAATTTGGAAACAGTAGATTTTAGTCCATGGTCTATATCATTTATATATACTATGAATAGAAGTGGCCCAAGAATGGAACCCTGAGGAACTCCACTTGCAACACTTTTCCATCCAGAAGTTTTTCCATTTAAAACAACTATCTGTTTTCGACCATTCAACCAATTACTAGTCCAACCTAATAGGCTACCACTTATTCCATGCAAAGCTAATTTAGTAAGTAGTCTTTCGTGTGGGACGGCATCAAAAGCTTTTGCAAAGTCTAGATATATTAAATCTATATTGTTTCTTTTGTCATAATTCGAGATAACTGTGTTGTAGAATTCGAGTAAGTTAGTCACGCAAGAACGTTTCCGTCTGAAACCATGCTGGCTATCATTTATCAAACGGTTACTTTCTAAATGATGTTCGATAGCATCTCTGATGATAGTTTCCATTATTTTTCCTACGATTGAAGTCAAACTTATAGGCCTATAGTTATTTGGTTTCTTTTTGTCACCTTTTTTGAATATGGGAGTAACGTTAGCTAGCTTCCATTCTCTTGGGACATCTCCGGATATGATGGATTTCTTGAAGATAATTTCTAATGGAACAACAATCTCATTTTTCATTTCCTTTAAGATTCTTGGATGCCAACCGTCAGGCCCTGGTGTTTTATTAACTTTGAGTTTGTCTATACACCTTTTAATTTTTTCTTTTGTTATATTTACCGTAGTGAGTAACTTTACCCCAGACTTTTCACAGGTTTCAGTTTGGAATTCACTTTGAGGTGTTTCGTTTACGAATACCGAGCTAAAATAATTGTTTAAGATATTACACATTCCTTCATTTGAATATTCAAGTTGACCGTCAGCAGATAATAGTGGACCAATGTGATTCCTAACAACCTTTTTATCTCTAATGTAACTATAGAATTCTTTGGGATTCTCTTTGGATTTATTAGCGATGTTCATTTCGTATTGTCGTTTTCTTTTCCTTATTGTCTTTTTTAAATCTCTCTGTATTGAAACATAATTTTCATAGTCATTAGATGCACCCGAGCACTTATATTTCTTATAAGCCTGTCTCTTTTTAGCAATACTTTTTTCAGTTTCTTTGTCGAGCCACTTTGGGCGAGCCTGATTTGGGGGACGTCTGTCCTTAAAAGGAATGAAAGTTTGAATCATCCTAGTGAGCGTATTTTGAAATATTTCCCACATCTGATCTACAGGTCTTTCGTTTAATTTTGCCTCCCAATCTGTAAGCTGAAGCTCCTGACGTAGTCCTATGAACTGAGCTTTACTGAAATCGGGTATTTTAGAAACACAAGTATCTATTCTAAAATTGTTTAGGAGTTTGAATCTAACTAAGTTGTGATCGCTATTTGCAACAGTTTCACCGACTTCTACATCAGTTACCATGCTTTCGTGGCTAGTGATCAATAGAACAAGTAAGTTTCCATATCTTGTGGGCTCTTTTACATGCTGAACTAAGTAATTGTCACCAAGAAAATAAATC
>NC_134808.1:523974-528974 GCF_046742065.1 Oratosquilla oratoria
AAATGAAAATATCCTCCTCATAGCACCATCATCGGACCTAACTCACCTCCTAACCGAGAAATTAAAACCCATAGGCATCACAATAATATCAGACAAAGGGCGACAAATACGCGACTTCACAAATAGCAGACAAAACCCCACTCAACCAGACAGTATCATATACAAAATCCCCCGCTCGGGATGTAACCTTGCCTATTATGGTGAAACATACAGGGGATTAAACAAACGCATACATGAACACAAGGCCGATATCCATCACCACCGCACAACAAACGCCTGGATAAACCACATAGACGATAAACAACATTTGCTTCAATGGAACCAAGCAAACATTTTACATGAAAATCTAAACAAAGCACAAAGAAAGACTCTAGAGGCAATATACATAAACACCAACGATTGCATCAACAACAGAACAGGAGATATCAAGATCGCAAAATATGCCGCCAAATACGCCATGAGACAAATGTCCACACTTAACAAACAAACAAATACATCCACCCGCCTCACACCTAACCCCACATGACCACCTAGCCTAGCAACACACGGAATCCCACCCCGCGTCCCATATAAACCACAGCAACTGCCCTACAAATACCTTTGCATTCATTCTCTGTAAATATTACCTCTGAAGAAGCCTCAAAGGCGAAACCGGTCAGGATTAAAGTCTCTTGTTCTTAATCGTGTCTTTCCATTCTTACCATTCATAAACCTGTCATGATGTCACAATATGTATGTATATATATATATATATATATGTATATATATATATATTCGTAAATAGCTGGAGTCCAGGAACCATTATTATGGGTGAAAGCATACGCTGGACTCGACGTTCGTCAATTTATTCCGACGTTTCGAACCCTGTCCGGGGTTCGTCTTCAGGGTAATACAGTGGTAGCAATGGAAATGTACATAAATAAGGGGAATTTAGTACACTGGGACAGGTCTCCACAGTAACCGTTATAATCCAACGCAGTTAAACCAAATCAAAAACACAAATGAGAAACAAATATAAATAAAACTGTAAAATAACAGGTGCAATACTTCCTTGAAAACATTCACCGAGTTTACCATAGAAAAATATGTATATATATATAAAGAAAATACAGTGAAACCGAGGAACACTCTACATAGGGCCCTGACCAAAATTAAGGACACTGTGAGCCAAACGGACCGAATAGGGGTGGTTTACGATATTAGGTGCAAGGACTGCGAGACACATTATGTTGGGGAAACGAGCAAGAAATTGGCGACAAGACTGATAGAACACCAGAGGGCTGTCAGTAGAAAGGACATGAGTTCGGCCGTCTCAAGACACTGCGAGGAAACGGGACACGAAATGGACTGGCAAAACGCGGAAGTGAAATACGGAGGTAGTGGAAAAAGCACCAGGTTATTCTTGGAAGCTTGGTCAAGTGATGATAATAGTGTCAATAGGTGCATCACTTTAAACCCAATTTATAAGGGGGCGAAGGATAGGCTGGAGAGGAAGCTTACTTCTTAATATGTTTATGTTGTGTGTTTTATTTGTTTTTGTTTCGACATGACGGTAGTGTGTCTCTTGATGTGTTTTGTATCATTCCATTTTATTTTCATTTTTATGTATGTAATTTTATTTATTTATGAAATTTACTAACGGTGGTGGCATGCGTTACATGACTTTTGTTCCGCGTATCGTTGTGGCATGCCACGTCGTACAGCCTTTATGCCCAATCTAGGGGGACATTTTTTCATACTGCATTTCTTATTTATTTCAATGTGTACTCTTCCTTTTTTTGTATGTTTATGATATTGATGGATTTTGTGTTCTTGTTCCAATTTCTTTTATTCGTGATATACATGCTACGCGGGACATTTGTTCCACGGGAGTGCACAGTGGTGCGACCCATCGGTAGCGGGGTGAATCCTTACAACTTTCACTGTATTTTCTTTATATATATATATACATATTTTTCTATGGTAAACTCGGTGAATGTTTTCAAGGAAGTATTGCACCTGTTATTTTACAGTTTTATTTATATTTGTTTCTCATTTGTGTTTTTGATTTGGTTTAACAGCGTCGTCTTGAAACTGTTACTGTGGAGACCAGTACCAGTGTACCAAATACACCTTAATTATTTACATTTCCATTTCTACCACTGTATTACCCTTAAGACGAACCCCGGACAGGGTTCGAAACGTCGGAATAAATTGACGAACGTCGAGTCCAGCGTATGCTTTCACCAATAATATATATATATATATATATATTCGTATGTATATACATATTATTACACACAAAAGTTATTACTAATGTGTGTGTGTGTGTGTGTGTGTGTGTGTGTGGACGTGTGTGCGAATGCATCTGTGTGTGTGAGCTCGTGTGTGCGTGTGAATAGTCAGCAGGATTCCCAGAGGATAGAGTCTAGTCAAGAATGCACCAAGTTTTGCATTAATGACCCTCCTGTTGATGCCTTCGTCTCCTTTCACTCAAAATTTTCCTCCCGAAATTTCGGATTTCTTCCAGAGGCACGAGGAAACCGAGTGAAGAAGAAAGATAAAGAAACAATGTTTCCTATACCTGTATTTTTTATTATATTTCTTTGTTACTAAAAAATCGGTAGAAAATATGAATTAATATCATCAGATTGTCGTATAAAATTATCTAAATTATTATGTTTTCTGTCTTCTTATAATATTGCAAAATAAGAATCCATGGTCTGGACAGTAAAATCACAAACACGACGTGTATAAACCATCAAGAATAGTATCATTAAACACATATTGTATTGCTCAATGAAATAAGCAAGCATATTAATATATACACACACACACACATATATATATATATATACATATATATATAAATATATATATATACGTATATATGTATATATATACATATATCTACACACACACACACACACACACACACACACACACACACACACACACACACACACACACACACACACACACACACACACACACACACACACACACACACACACACACACACACACACACACACACACACACTATATATATATATATATATATATATATATATATACATATATATAAATGTGTGTGTGTGTGTGTGTGTGTGTGTGTGTGTGTGTGTGTGTGTGTGTGAGTGTGTGATGTGTGTGTGTGTGTGTGTGTGTGTGTGTGTGTGTGTGTGTGTGTGTGTGTGTGTGTGTGTGTGTGTTTCCCGAACCGTCGAGCGAAGCGGACGTGTGCTACTGAGCTCTGCCGATCGTGGCCGACTTGTGACTAGTGACTGTGACTGCCTGTTGTCGAGTGCGGCCTTGCAGCTAAGTGCTACAGTTATCATGTCGAGTGGTGATACATTCTTGGGAAGTGAACATTGTTCAGTTTGTAAAAAAGGAAATGATGGAAAGGTCAAGTGGTTGAAATGCATTAGGTGTGAAACTGGCGCGCATTCTAATTGTACAAAGATGGCAGGTGTCAAGGCTAGAGCAAATGAGGTTAATTGGGTTTGTGATTCTTGTGCTAGTGAGAAGGAATAAACCATCCACTTAGTATTGAACTTGAAGAACTCAGGAAGGAGGTGCAAGAATTGAAAGACCTGCTGAGGAGAGAGTTTGCACTATTGAGGAAAGAAAGTGGCGCAAGTGAACTGACTGAATGTGTGTCGGAGGTGAGGCATGTTGTTGACGTTTTGAGTGACCAGTCAGAGTCAGCCGGCTCATGGGTAGACGTAGTGAAGAAAAATAAAAAGCGTGAGTGTAAGAATTTATTAGTTATCAAATCTAATGAAGATGGTAGTTAAGCAGTGGCTATGAAAAAGGAAGTGGCAGAATTGCTTTCGGGTGTGCAAATTAAAGACACTAAATTCACACAAGGGGGCAATATTGTTGTGAACTTTGTAAATGAAGAAGAGAGAGATGAAGCAGCTGATAAGCTCAAAGTGATCAATACGGTAAACACTAAGAATATAAAAAAACTGATACCTAAGTTTATGTTGCGCAACGTTCACAAGGAGGAAGATAAAGACGATCTGATTGACACTTTGATTGAAAGAAATGCATTCCAGTAGTCAATAGATAATACTAAAGACAAGATGAAGTTAGTGTTTGACAAGCCCGCGGCCGGAGGAACAATCCATTACATTATAAAATGTGACCCACAAGTTAGAGAACTCATTCATAGAAATTATGATCAATTGAAACTGCGTTGGGGAATATACGGTGTGAGGGACAGATATCATGCTTTGCTGTGTTATCACCGTCTGAAGTTCGGTCATGTGCGGTCTGACTGTCCGGCCAAACATAAGGGGGACGCACCTATCTGTTATAAATGTGCTGGTAATCACGAGGGAAAAGATTGCACAGAAGCAACCAAAAAATGTGTAAACTGTGTTAGGATAAATAAGCGAGAGGTCGACCACTGGGTAACCCATAATGTATGCCCTATTTTTGCCGCTGAACTGCTGAGGATTAAAAAAAATACCAATTAACTCCTCGAGTGTTAAATGTGGAGTTTTAAACGTTCAGTCAGGGAGGAATAAAACATTTGATATTCACGATATAATTAAAAATTAATACTTATACATATTTGCTATAACTGAGACTTGGCTAACGGACTATGACAGTGAAGTTATTAAGGAAATGACACCGGTTTCACATACTTTTGTACACAGCGCGAGACAAAATAGGCGTGGAGGTGGTGTTGGTCTTTTTCTCACTAATTCTTTTGAGAAAACATAGCGATGCAATGTTGCAAATCGTGAAACTTTTGAACTACTGCAAGTAGAGTGTAAAATTGGTGGCAGCAAGATTATCTTTCTGGTTGTGTACAGACCACCGTTTACCAGTGTGAATCAGTTCACAGACGAATTCAGAACATATTTGGAGACGATTGATATGGTGAGTGCTAATGTTATTGTCTGTGGTGACTTTAACTTGCAATATATCCCGCTATTCATTGATATGATGGAAACTTTTAATCTTATTAATATGGTTGACAAACCTACTTCGCTAAGAGGGCATACA
>NC_134808.1:538974-553974 GCF_046742065.1 Oratosquilla oratoria
CAAAACAGCATGGTGAAAACATACATATATATATATGTATATATATATATATATATATATATATATATGTATATATATATATGTATATATATATATATGTATATATATATATATATATATATATATATATGTGTGTGTGTGTGTGTGTGTGTGTGTGTGTGTGTGTGTGTGTGTGTGTGTGTGTGATATACATTTGTTCATATGCATGTGTGCATATATATATATATATATATACATATATATATATATATATATATATATATATATATATATATATATATATATATAAATGAAATGGAAAACACGGTGACTTCTACCCGTGCTTTCCATTTCATTTAGAATATGCTCCTTTTTTCATTCTTATTCAATTCAACTGAGGATGCAGAAAAATCTGCGAAACGTCTTGAAATCTAAGTTGTTCTGTTTGTATCTTGTTTCTTGCTGTATTTTTTGTACTCATTTATTGTATTTTGTTTACTGTGCACTGTATTTTTGTGTTCATTGTAACTTTTGTGTTTCCTATGAGTTTTGGAAATTTGATTTACTCCCTTGCCCCCTACCAAAAATCTACTTTTCGCAAGTTTGAGAGCTCACGGAAAAAGTTCATTAATAATTCTTTTGCTGTCGTTTTTAACAGAATATGCCTCAGAGAGAATCTCCTGCCACGCTTCACCAATATATATATATATATATATATATACATGTATATATATATATATATATATATGTATGTACATATATATCTATATATTATATATATATGTATATGTATATATATATATATATACATATATGTATATATATATATATATATATATATATATATATGTATCACCCCAGTCTCTCCGTAACTCCTAGTTTAATTCTGTTTACTGCTCCCTTCTATGATTTTGTATTTCTTCTTCCACTTTCAACCTTTTTTCCATCACTTTTTTTAAGTATGTATGTCTTCCATCATATCTTTCTGTAGAAAGTAATGGTGTTTCTGACGTGGTGAATTAAACGGAGGTAATTCTTTTCTTTTTTTCTTCACAAATGATGTTACACTTGGCTTGTGAATTTACACCAAGGGACTCCTGGCTGGGATCCTGAATCCACTCACCAAGCCACCTGTGCACCGACGTCACGACTTTATTAATCCAATTATCTTTACTGTTACAACTAAGTGCCTCCCCCCATGGCCTGACTTTTCTCTCGTGTACCAACAAAATTTTCTCCTCCTTCACCCTTTCTCCAATCAGAACGACTGTTACAACGTCTTAAGCAATACTGCTTACACAAGCAGTCACGATATCGATGCATGAATAATGCAGTTCAAATAATGTCACATAAACATTAAAATCTGGTCCTTAGCGGTTATTTATAAATTTTTGACAAGGAGCAAGATTATGCAAATCCCTCGCGGTTATTGTTAGCAAACACCCTACACATAAAAATAAAATTCTCGACACCTACCCCTGTATTTATATTACTTGTCTACCTTTGCCTACCAGCCTCTTACAGGTCTCGGCAGCTACCCTTGGTCGTTCCGACAAACCATTTACTACTACCCTCTTACAGGGCTCGCTGAAACATATACTCTGAAAATATTTTATACAAGAAACTAAATATTCAAAACATTTTCTACATAGACTGGCAAAAATATTAAAAGTATTATCCTTCAACGAATGGTGTCATCAAAGCATATGCCACACATAGCAAAGAAGGAACCCTTCCAAAATACATAATTGTCAGTAGCACTTTTAAAAGAAAACAATTCAAGCAGATATATGTTGAACAGCATTAAATGTCAAAACAAAATAGCATTCAATGTCTTTCTCCTTCTGATTGTGAATTTTGATTAAGAACAGCAACATTAGATTTCAATGGAGAATGTTTTCATCTTTTCAAAGATGGCGAATTGTTAGTAATAATAATGTCTCTGTTTAATTTCATTTTTGTTTCTCACACACTTAATTCCCTTTTTGTCTAGGACACAAAACTGCGTAAGAATTTCTTATGCTTCACAAAAGAAAATGGTTCAATACTTATTAGCAGTGTCCTTGTATATTGGGAAGGGTCCAAGTCTTCATGATTGACCAATGCTCCAGTCTTCATGTCTGACCAAAGCTCCAGGTAGCACATCTAACACACCAAAGTTCCAGTAGTTTAGGTCTCCCATCCCAATCAAGCACCATACAATTAAAAAATATGAATACTATCTGTAAAAATTATCAAGATTAATATTCAATTCCCGTGTGATATTATTAACATATTCCCTATATTCTTCTGGATTTAGTGTTTCTTTAAAACTAATACAGTGTGTCTCTCTAATCTCATTGTCACATGTATCCTCCTCATCAAAATGTATCCTAACCTCCTTTATATCATCTAAGTGATTAATTGATACTTCCCTAGTCTCTGAGTATAATATTTTGTGCTTATTTCCACCTACAAAATCAATTACCTTATATGGACCTGAGTACCTCGGTGAAAGCTTATTATGGGGTGTATGTAATTTGACCATGACTAAATCTCCTATTTTTTATACTATTTTATGTGCTATTTTGTGTTGTTACTTTTTCATATCTTGTGTATACTCCTGCATATGTTCTCTTACTCTTTGGTGTATAGCTTGAAATGTATGTGTCCTATTTGAGATGTAATCATCTATATTGGACACAGGTTTCTGCTCTGTAATAAAAATTTCATATGAAAGAATTTTGTCCTCCCAAAAATAATAAAATGAGGGGTTTCATCTGTTGCTATGTTAATTTGGTTGTTCAGAGTACAGGTAACACAAGGAATCCAAGTATTCCAAGTTGTACTATGAGGATTTATCACACTTCTAAAACACGTAACAAATTTCTTATTTAACCTCTCTTTTGGTTCTTTTGGATCTTTTGGATCTTAAATACTCTACATGATTTTCCCAAGATTTTGTCATTAGAATGAGTTCCATTATCTGAAACCAAGATCTTAGGTATAATGAAATTACAGATTATCTGATCATAGATTAATGAAGCAATTGTTTCAGCTTTTTTATTTGGAATGGGTTGTAAAATACAAAATCTTGAAAGATAATCAATGGCAACAAATATATATTCATATCCATTCTCAGACGTAGGTAACTCCAAAGTATCTATGTGAACTCTTTCCCAAGGTTTCTGCGTAATGGGATATGATAACATAGGAGCAGGTTTTGGTATATTTCCTTTCATCTCAGCACATTTTAAACAATTTTCTATATAATCATATATATCTTCCTTCATACCTGGCCAAAAGTATTTAAGTTGCGCTTGTCTATAAGTTTTATCTTTTCCTGGATCTGAACTACAATCACTATCATGAAATAACTTCAATACCTCTTGTACAAGAGTTTGTGGTATTACCAACTGATTCACTGGACCTCTAGAAATATCTTTCCCACTTACAACTGTTTTTCTATACAGTCAATTACTCAAATTAAATTCCTCTATCTTACACCCTTTTGCTAGTTTTGAAGGATTTCCTCTTGGGTTCATCAAATACTGGACTAATGAGTCGCATGTCGCATGTCTTATTATCCCTCTGTTCCATTATCATCATTTCCTCATCTAAGGTTACTAGATCATCTATACCACAAACAAAATTAATTAACCCTGTCGTTGGTTGGCTAATACTTCTAGAAAATGCATCTGCTGCAACATTCTTTCTACCCGGAATATATTCAAGCTTAAACCTCATAGCATTGAAGTATAGCAAGCCACCTGGCTAGTCTGTCCCTCGGGTTCTTATGCTTAAATAAGTTCTGAATAGCTGTATGATTAGTCCACACTCTGATTGGATATTCCAGTATCATTTCTCTAAAACTTTCTGATAAATATATCGCTGCTAAAATTTCTCTTTCTCTTATAGAGTAGTTTCTCTCTGCACTATTACAAAGTCTAGATGTGTAAGCTATTGGTTTCAAAGTTCCATTTCTCTCTTGCATCAGTATGCTTCCTAACCCTATGTCAGACGCATCAGTACAGGGAATGAACTCTTTGTTATAGTCTGGAAATATTAAAACTGGAGAAGTCGGAAGTTTATCTTTCAACATTCAACAGCTTGCTGTTGTGCGGGTTCTCACATGAACTTTGAGTCTTTCCTCAACAAAGAATTTAATGGATTAGCTATGTCTGTATATCCTTGGATAAATTTAACTTTTTCTGCATTGTTTGGAACTGGAAAATTCTTTACTGCTTCAACCTTTGAATTTACTGTACTAAGCCCATGCCTGTCTATCTTATGTCCCAAATAAATAAAAATGTCCTGCAAAGACTTACATTTTTTAAGTTTAACTTTCAATCCTACTTCAACTAGTCTTGAGATTATCAAATCTAATTTCCTAAAGTTCTAAGCCGCTCTTTAGGAAACTATTAAAATATCATCTAGAAAACACTGGCAGGGTTTCCTAACAAACCATCTAGAACTGTATTCATTAATCTCATGTAAGTTAATGGACTATTACATAACCCAAATGGCATTCTTTTGAATTTGTGGTGTCCCGTTGGAGTAAAAAAAATGTTGTAAATTCTCGTGAACCTTCATGCAACTGTATTTGCCAAAAAACAGATTTGATATTTATAGTGCTAAAATACCTATTCTCAATTCCCAAACTTCTAAGAAAGTCCCCCATCACCAGTAATGGCAATCGGTCGCGTTTGGTATGCTTATTCCATTCCATATAATCAATAACTGGACGCATGGTACCATCTGATTCTGACACCAGAATCAGAGGTAAGTTCTACTCAATTTTATTATGTTAAATAGTATCCTGCGATAACATTTCAGTGATAAATTTATCTTCAATGGCTAGATTAGCATGTGGTACTCTGTAGGCAGATATATAGATAGGTTGAGTCCCTGGTTTTGATTTGTTCTGATGTCTTAGAACTATTGTTTTGGCCAAGGTGTCTTCTCAAAAAGCAATTGCTATATTGTGCTTCAAGAGCAAAGTAACTAAGCTTTCATCCAACATAGGACAACTATTAGGTTCTAGTTGATTCTTGTATTTCTTTCCCAACTCTGTTTCTTCCTGAACTGAACAAATTGATGAAATTGGTGGTTCCACCTCCTCAGTACTCTCATTTAAAATCTTAATGGGTTCTGTATAAACTTGAAAATATCCTATTTGTGTACCTTTTCTTAAGACTATGTCTTTATTCAAAGTACTAATCACTTTGACGCAGCCCGAAGGGATTTCTCCCCGTCTTCTCCTTTTATCCATGGGGGGACGGAGAGGGGGGGTCGCCGCTTTAATGAAGCGGCCTTGCTGTGGATGTGCTGTGTCTTGCGACACTGCTTCTGACCCAGGGCAGTGGACAAGGTGCAGGGATGACCCGTCATCCAGGAGGTGCTAAGATGAGAGGGAAGGTGGAAGGGTGTGGAGTGTATTCAGGGATGGAATGGGTGGGAATGATTTTATGCCTTTTCTTTTTTGGCTACCTCCCTTGTAAGGGGGAAAAAGCCTTTGGTATATGTATGTATGTATGTACTAATCACTAATACTTCTACCATGTTCTTATTTGACTTATAAAGCACTGAGTCCGATTTCAAACCTTTTAATCTAATTGTTTCTGGGGTGACTCTTTTCAACTGCATTTCAACCCTGTTAATTGCTCTGGAGTGTAATAATATCGACTTTATTACGCCACCTTCCACAATAAGCAAAGCTTCATTTGTAGCTGATGAACTAATAATTTCTGGGATTTCTTGAACAACTGAGTTGGGTTCACTGCATGAGACTTTATTTTCTGTTAGTCTGGACCGCTTTGCCTCGCTATCTAAAATATAATTGTTAGCTTTCCTATCTATTTCTAGAGACTCGTTGATTTCTGTCACTGGCTTTAAGATTGGTTGATTTAAAAACGAGATTATATGTGATTTCACTAAGATCCCTAACTCAGTAGGATATATAACCATGCTCCTCAGTACTCTCATTTAAAATCTTAATGGGTTTTGTACAAACTTGAAAAAATCCTATATGTGTATCTTTTCTTAAGACTATGTGTTTATTCAAAGTGTCACTAGTACTTCTACCATGTTTTTATTTGACTTATAAAACCCTGAGTTCAATTTCAAACCTTTTTAATCTAATTGGTTCTTGGATGGTTAAAATTTCAAAGTCTACAGTGACTCGTTTCAACTGCACTTCAACCCTGTTAATTGCTCTGGAGTGTAATAATGTCGACTTTATTACGCCACCTTCCACAATTAGGAAATCTTTATTTGTAGCTATCTAAAATATAATTGTTATTTTTCCTATCTATTTCTAGAGACTCTTTGATTCCTGTCGTTGGCTTTAAGTCCGGTTGATTTAAAAACGAGATTATCTATTATTTCACTAAGATCCTTAGCTCGGCAAGGACATATGACCATGCTCCTCAGTACTCTCATTTAAAATCTTAATGTGTTTTGTACAAACTTGAAAACATCCTATTTGTGTACCTTTTCTAAATCTGCCTTTATTGAAAGTACTAAACACTAATATTTCTACCATGTTATTTAACTTATAAACCCCTGAATCCAATTTCAAACCATTTTAATCTAATTGGTTCTGGGATGGTTAAAATTTCAGAGTCTACAGTGACTCGTTTCAACTGCACTTCAACCCTGTTAATTGCTCTGTAGTGTAATAATATCAAATTTATTACACCACATTCCAAAATTAGCAAAGCTTCATTTGTAGCTGATGAATTAGTGATTTTTGAGATTTCTTGAACATCTGAGTTGGGTTCACTGTATGAGACTATTTTCTGGTGGACTCGATGGTGATGTCATTTAATGTATGTTTAAGAGAGGGTAGAGTGCCGGTGGACTGGAGGACTGCCTGTATAGTTCCACTTTAAAAGAAAAAGGGGGACAAGTATGATTGTAGTAGTTTCAGAGGGATCAGCTTGTTGATTGTGGTTGGGAAGGCTTATGGGAGGGTCTTGAGTAAGAGGATTAGGAGAGGAACAGAGGGAGTAATTGGTGAGGAACAGTGTGGTTTTAGGACAGGTAGGGGTTGTGTAGATCAGATTTTTATGGTAAGACAGATATGTGAGAAAGCTATAGGAAAAGGTACGGATGTTTTTTGGGCATTTATGGATTTGGAAAATGCTTACGGCAGGGTAGACAGGAAGGCACTGTGGGAGGTATTGCAGATATATGGGATTAGAGGAAAGCTGTTAAGAGCAGTCAAGAGTTTTTACGAGAGTAGTAGAGCTTGTGTTAGGATTAGAAATGGAGAGAGTGAATGGTTTGAGGTAAAGGTGGGACTTCGTCAGGGATGTGTTATGTCGCCCTGGCTGTTCAACTTATACATGGATGGGGTGGTGCAAGAGGTGAATGCATGGGTGGTGGGTCAGGGGCTGGATATATTTAAAGAAATTGGATAAAAGTGGGAAATAAGCCAATTGTTGTTTGCTGACGACACTACGTTTGTAGGAGAATCAGAGGTGGGATTTAGGAAGTTAGAGACAGAGTTTGAGAAGGTGTGTGAAAGAAGGATGCTGAAGATAAATGTGGGCAAAAGTAAGGTGATGAGATGTACAAGGGGAGAGAAAGGCAGCAGGTTGGAAGTGAGTATTAAGGGAGAGAGACTGGAGGAAGTGGATAGTTTTAGATTCTTGAGTGAGAATGTGGCAGGGAAGTGAGGAGTGGGGATGGCGGTAGAATGTAGATTTAGATAAGCGAGTAAATACCTTGATGGATTAAAAAGTGTAATGAGAAATAGACATTTGGGAATGAATGCTAAGAGGAGGTTATATGAAGGAGGGATTGTGCCGACAGCACTGTACGGGGCAGAAACATGGAACATAAGAGAATAAGAGAAGGAGTTTGAATGTGTTTGAGATGAAATGTCTGAGAAGTATAGTAGGGGTTACTAGGCTAGATAGAGTGAGAAATGAAGAGGTGAAGAGGAGAGCAGGGGTGGAAAGGAAGTCGGGAGATAGGTTTGATGAAAGAGTATTGGGATATTTTGGACACATGGAAAGAATGAGTGAAGAAAGATTAGTAAAAGAGGTGTGGAAGGCAGTGGTGGAAGGAGTGAATATGAGTGGGCGTCCTAGGATGAGATGGGGAATGGGGAAAAAAGGGGCATTGGGAAAGAGAGGAATGTCTGTTGAGGAAGGACAGGAAAGGATAGAAGATAGGGGTGAATGGACAAGGGTTGTGTATGGATGATGCTGTGATGCATGAGGGGGTGGAGAATAGGGGGTGAGGGAGTATGTATGAAAGATAATTTGATGCAGCCCAAAGGAATTTCCCCCCATCTTCTCCTTTTCTACATGAGGGGACGGAGAGGGTGGGTCGCCGATTTAATGAAGCATTCTTGCTGTGGATGTGCTGTGTCTTGCGACACTGCTTCTGACCCCAGGCAGTGGACAGGATGCAGGGATGACCCGTCATCCAGGAGGTGCCAAGATGAGAGTGAGGGAAGAGGATGGAGGGGAGTGGAGTGTGTAGGGTGTGGAGTGGGTGGGAGTGGTTTCTATGCCTTTTTCTTTTTGGCTACCTCCCCTGTAAGGGGGAAATTCCTTTGGTATATGTGTGTATATATATTACACACACACACACACACACACGCACACACACACACACACACACACACACACACACACACACACACACACACACACACACACACACACACACACACTCACACACACACACACAGACACAACTCGTGGTGCAGTGGCTTTGATGTCCTATACTTATATGTTTAGGTCTGGGCTTAATTTTTTTTTTTATAAAATGACTCCAAGATTGGGAGGCATCTGTCGTCTGTATATATTTCCAAAAATTCAGTGTTTTCTTTTCTCACATTTCTTGTTCTTTTTCAGGTAATACCTGGAAACAAGTACATATTGAAATTGAGCTCTCCACCTGAATACTAATCAACAATGGCTTTGGTGAGGTAACAGACGGATGGTACAATGGTAATAACAATAACCAAACAATGGAGAAATAAATATCTACTTCATACCTCCATTTTCATCGGCATACAAAAAACAAGAGTGCATAATGAAATAAATTATAAAAAAGAAGGAAGTCAACCCAGACATAATACTTACCTTAGTAATTTATTATAAGACCAAGGATATAAGCCACTTCCTGCTTAAGAATAGCCCACATCAAATGAGTAAGAAGCTTCAGAAGCCACATATCATCTATAACTTCAAATGTACCCGAGGGAACTGTGAAGACCTCCCCTCCATGACGACAGTAATGTTATCCCGTCGCCTTTCATACCACTTTACATCAGGAGCCCCCCCCAAAAAAAACAACAACTAAAGTGTAGAACATGGCATAGCCCTGACAAGAAACATGCTAGAAGAAAACACCGAGATTTTGGAAATATGTACAGACGACAAACGCCTCCCAATCTTAAAGGCATTAGATATCAAAGAGTTGAGCCCAAACCAAACATACATGCAGAGGACCTTAAGGCCCTTCCAAGCATACGACAAAACGCCACCAACACAAGTATAAGACAAAAGACCACAAACTCAAATATGGAACAAAACGCCACAAAAACAAGCATGCGGAAATACGTCACAACTCGAAGTAGGAGACTCCGAGGCATATGATAATTCGTTACTATTCGGTAATCTCTCCAAGGTCCCAGTAACCTCTTCCGGTTACTCAGTGACCTCTTCCAGTGAAAAGCAAGTATAAAAACAAACATATGAAATGAAATATCATCACATCAATCATTGGAACATTCTTACCCTAACCATAGAAAAAGAATATCACAAGCTAATGAAAAAGGATCTTGTACCCAAAATATCTAGCAATAATGACTATCTACATTGGAGTCAGAAACCTCTTTTCAAAGGAGATTAAAAAGAATACACATACAGCGAAACGTAATTATGAAATTAAGGTTGCTAGTCAAGCAAGATCCAACCCAAAGGGTTTCTTTCATCTCTATAGAATAAAAAAACAAAGAAAGAATAGGACCAATTAAAAACAATGAAAATGTCATGATAGAATCGGAGGAAAAAATTATTGAGGAATTTAACATTTATTTTCTATCGGTATTTACTAATGAGAAATTAGATAAAGTACCTGACTGCGATCCGATTTTCAGAGAGGATGAAGAAAGTAGTCTATCTAATATCAGCATTAGTAAAGAAGTAGTCAAGCAGATTGAAAAACTTAAAGCTACAAAAATCCCCGGTTCTAGACGAAATTTTTCCGAGAATGCTTAAGAAGTGTAAATTTGAAATCTGCGGCCAGTTAACTGAAATGTTCAATAAATCAGTAGACACTGGTTTTGTGCCTACTGCTTGGAGGCAGGCAAACGTTGTTCCTGTTTTTAAGAAGGAAGATATATCGTCTATATGCAACTACAGGCCAATCAGTTTGACATCGGTTTGAGGAAAAATGCTTGAATCAATAATAGTAAATAGACCCAGAGAACACATCGAAAGACAATCTAATTCATGATTCACAGCATTGTTTCTCCAAGGGTAAGTTATGTGTGACTAATCTTCTATCATTTTACACTAAAGTATATAAGGCGTCAGATAACAATGATAATTACGATGTTATTTACCTTGCCTGTTTGTCCAAGAACTCGCAACTAGGGTCAAGCAACACAAGTACAGTGTAAAAACAGCACAAGAGTCTAGTGCGCTGCTTATCCATATGAGAGATTTCGATCATCGTATCGATTGGACCAATGCCTCTTCTATCATAAATTGTGATTCATTTGCCAAAAGAAATATCATTGAAAGTTGCATGATAAAAAGTTCTGAAGGATCTAATATTAATATTAGCTATGGTATGTTTAAATTAGATAATTTTATCATTGACAAAATTTGTAATCAAATTAAATCATTACAAAAATGATTTAATTGTAAGTGTTCAATGTTTGTGACATTTTCTCCATGTGTTATGTCCGTTCCTTTCCGAGTTTATTGTATTACCTCTTATATACCTATGTGACAATTTTCTTTGTTGTAATCCCCTGAAGATGTGAAATATCACGAAAGCGCTTGGGAATTCTAGTTTTCTTTTCCGTTTTTTCCCTGTGGTTATCAGCAATCTTTTAGATCATGTGGTGTTTGTGATCTTTTTGCATATATAGATGTATATATATATATATATATATATATATATATATATATATATTATATATATACATATATATATATATATATATATATATATATATATATATATGTATTGATAGTATATATGGACAGGAAATTTTCTCTTATACATACTTCTTTAAAAGTGATGGCTAATTGCGATTTATCATTTTCTTAAATGTATTTTCCATATGTCTTACTATGGACTTATGTTCCTTTGAAAGGAGGCTTATGAGTCCACTATAAGTGGTCATGTTTGCTATATCGCGATTTCGGGTTCAAGATCCTTCTTTAGTGGCTTTTAGGAATATTCTAGCTGGTCAGAATAAGAATTATTCCGGTGTTTCGTTTAATTTTATTATTTTATATACTTAAAATTCTATACTTGCTCTTCATTGGGGGAGGTTACCGGTCACTGGAAGAAGTTACCTTGTAGATCAGGCAGTGATGAAATGTCACGTGCTATGAGAAGCCTCCGATTTCGTGTTGTGACAAGACCCTTCTTCATTAGCTTTTAGGAATGTTCTATCTAGTCAGGATAAGAATTATTCCGATATTTTATTTAATTATGTTGCTATATATACCTACTTTTCATTGGGGAGGTTACTGGTCACCTGTAAGAAGTTACCTGGTAGCTCAGGCAGTGATGAAATGTCACGTGCTATGGGAAGCCTCCGACTTCGTGTTGTGACAAAATGTCGTATGCTTGGGCTAGTGGCGTTTTGTCTCATACTTTGATTTATAGGGTTATGTCTCGTGCTTGGGTTTGTAGCGGTTTGTCTCATGCTTGGGAGAGCCCTAAGGTCATCTGCTGGTATATATAGATTTGAGCTTAAATACATAAGACAACATAAACATAAGAATAAAGGAGACTGCAAGAGACTATAAGGACAATACTAGGCAGCTCCGTATCCATCACCACCTGTCATCCCCATCCATACAGTTGTATAATTAATCGTTTCTCAGAACAACTGATAGTTTCAGCGCTTACTATATGGCTACTAAGTCTATTCCATTCGTCGACCACCCTATTAGTAAACCAGTTCTTGCCTATTTCCTTTTTAAATCTAAAATTTTCCAGTTTATAACCATTACTGCGAGTCCTGCCCTGTTGTTTAATATGATGACCTTGTTAAAGCCATGATCCACTTGAACACCTCTATTAGATCACCCCGCACTCTGCGTCTTTCCAGAGAGTGTAAGTTAAGGTGCCTATCATTTTGGTCATTCTTCTCTGTACTGATTCTAGTGAATTGATGTCCATTCTGTAGGATGGAGACCAAAACTGTACCACATAGTCAAGGATGGGCCTAACTATTGCTAGATAGAGTTTGTTATGATCATCCTGCAGAATATCTGCGTCGTCTCCTGACCTAATTAGGCGTCCTATTTTAGTATCGTCTGCAAACTTACAAACATCACTATTTACAAAGGATTACAAAGGCGGAGCATGCCGACATGAGACCTTTTGGTCCATATCTAGGTCGGATGCGAAAATAATAATAATAATAATAAAATAATAAATAAAAACTATAATAATGTAAATAACAAATAAAATGCTTTCAACTTATACATGGATGGGGTGGTGCGAGAGGTGAATGCAAGGGTAGTGGGTCAGGGATTGGAGACGGTTAAGGAAATTGGAGAAAAGTGGGAGGTGAGCCAGTTGTTGTTTGCGGACGACACTACGCTTGTGGCAGGATCGGAGGAGGGATTGAGGAAGCTGGTGACAGAGTTTGGGAGAGTGTGTGATAGAAGAAAGCTGAAGATAAATGTGGGTAAAAGTAAGGTGATGAGATGTACAAGGGGTGAAAGTGGCAGTAATCTGGAAGTGAGCATTAAGGGAGAGCAACTGGAGGAAGTGGATAGGTTTAGATATTTGGGTGCAAATGTGGCAGGAAAGGGTGGAGTGAAGGTGGAGGTAGAATGTAGATTGAGAGAAGCGAGTAAATGCCTTGGTGGATTAAAGAGTGTAATGAGGAATAGGAATCTGGGAATGGATGCTAAGAGGAGACTGTATGAAGGAGTGATTGTGCCAACAGCACTGTATGGAGCAGAAACATGGAACATAAGAGAGGAAGAGAGAAGGACCTTGAATGTGTTTGAGATGAAGTGTCTGAGAAGTATGATGGGGGTTACTAGGCTAGATAGAGTGAGAAATGAGGAAGTGAGGAGGAGAACAGGGGTGGAAAGGGAGCTGGGAGATAGGGTTGATGAAAGAATATTAGGATGGTTTGGACACATGGAAAGAATGAGTGAAGAAAGACTAGTAAAAGAGGTATGGAAGGCAGATGTGGAGGGAGTGAACATGAGGGGACGTTCTAGGATGAGATGGATGGATGGGGTGAAGGGGCTTTGGGGAAGAGGGGAATGTCTGTTGAGGAGGGACGGGAGAGGACAGAAGACAGGGGTGAATGAAGAATGGTTGTATATGGAAAATGTTGTGATGCATGGGGTGGATTGGACGGGTGGATGGGGGGTGAGGTAGTGTATGTGAGCAAAACTTTTTGACGCAGCCCGAAGGGATTTCTCCCCGTCCTCTCCTTTATATGGGGGGACGGAGAGGGGGGGTCGCCGATTTAATGAAGCGGCCTTGCTGTGGATGTGCTGTGTCTTGCGGCACTGCTTCTGACCCAGGGCAGTGGACAGGGTGCAGGGATGACCCGTCATCTGGGAGGTGCTAGGATGGGAGGGAGGGTGGAGGGGTGTGGAGTGTTTTCGGGGGTGGAATGGGTGGGAATGATTTTGTGCCTTGTCCTTTTTGGCTACCTCCCTTGTAAGTGGAAAAAAAAAGCCTTGGTATATGTATGTATGTATGTATGTATGTATGTATGTATGTATGTATGTATGTATGTATGTATGTATGTATGTATGTATGTATGTATGTATGTATGTATGTAAAATGCATAAATAAATGCATAGGTATAGTTAAATAATAAATAAACAGATAAATAGTAAATAATAATAAAATGACATATAACTAATGATAAATGAAAATCAGACAGACAAATGATAACAAAACATAAACAAATAATATAAAATAAATTATAATCATTACAGCATCTTATTTAGGTGTTTATCTAAATGATTCTTAAAGCTTCGAACTGAACTACATTGCACTACCTGTGCAGGAAGTTCATTCCATTCATTAACTACACGGTTGGCAAAGTTGTTTCTACCTACTTCCAAATTGAATCTATTTCCGGACAGTTAGTCACGCAAGAACGTTTCCGTCTGAAACCATGCTAGCTATCATTTATCAAACGGTTACTTTCTAAAGCGTAGACGTTTATGTACATAATGAACAACAAGGGACCCAAAACCGACACCTGGGGGACCCCACTAGTAACATTCCCCCACCTAGATTTTATTCCATTTATGGTGACCCGCTGTTTTCTGTTACTAATCCAAGTTCTAATTCATTCTAACATTTTCCTTCTATACCATAGACTTTGATTTTATTTAGTAGTCTCTGGTGTGGCACCTTGTCGAACGCTTTGCTAAAGTCAAGGTAAATAATATCGTAATTATCATTGTTATCTGACGCCTTATATACTTTAGTGTAAAATGATAGAAGATTATTCACACATAACTTACCCTTGGAGAAACCATGCTGTGTATCATGAATTAGATTATGTCTTTCGATGTGTTCTCTGAGTCTATTTACTATTATTGATTCAAGCAGTTTTCCTCAAACCGATGTCAAACTGATTAGCCTGTAGTTGCATATAGACGATCTGTCTCCCTTCTTAAAAACAGGAGCAACGTTTCCCTGCCTCCAAGCAGTAGGCACAAAACCAGTGTCTACCAATTTATCAAATATTTCAGTTAACTGGCCGCAGATTTCAAATTTACACTCCTTAAACCCGGGTTTTTTGTAGCTTTAAGTCTTTCAATCTGCTTTACTATTTCT
>NC_134808.1:561474-563974 GCF_046742065.1 Oratosquilla oratoria
TCAAAATACTCCATGTACAAATTGGTCAAAACAGGAGACAAATTGGAACCCAAACTGCAACCGAATTTTTGACGGAAGAATTGGTCTTGAAAGGAAAAGACATTTGAAGAAACACAAAGGCGAACTAAAGCAAGAATTTTGTTGACAGGGAGGGGGAAAATGTCTTGAGACTGTTGCAGTTTGGTTTCCAAAAAAGTAAGCAGATCTTCGACATCAATATTCGTAAATAACGAGGAAACATCAAGACTGAGGAGCCTTAAACCCTGTACTTTAATATTTTTGATCTTTGAAATGAAATCACATGAATTTGTAATATGGGAGTTAAAAAAATTACCAACGTATGGGGATAATAAATCCGCCAGCCATTTAGCAAGTTTGCTAGTGCAGGAGCCGCGGGTGGATATGATGGGCCTGAGGGGAATATCTGTTTTATGAACTTTAGGGAGACCATAAAAATATGGGAGCTTAGGGTTGGTGACTTTCAAATCATTAATGCATTTATCAACTGTGATATTACGGACTTGTCTGTTGAACTCGGCGGCTGCGTTCTTGAGGAGATTTTTTGTTGAGTTTTTCATAAGTGGCCGAATCATTAGGTAACTCATGGGCTTTTTTAACATATACAGACTGATCTAAAATAACAATGTTGCCACCTTTATCCGCTTTTGTGATGATGATGTTGTCAAGCTTCTTTAAAGCAGACAGGGCCTCCCTGTGTTTTTTGGTAGGCCACTTTCATTTTTAAAACATTCGGAAATACCATTTAATAAAACCCCTTTAAGGCAGGCAAGGTCTTTGTCATAGTTGTTGTTAGCCAAATGCTTGTCGAAACCTACCAGATAGTCCAGAACATGGTTTCTCTCGGGTGTGAGGGCGAAATTAAGGCCAAGCCCCAACACTTCTAATTGGGTGTTGGACAGTGGACCCCTGACATCATTTCACGCGCAGCTGTTAGCAAACTGGTACGGAGCTTACAACCCCCCCTCACCACCCCCCCCCCCCTCCTCCGCCACCCCAGTTTGCCCGCGCCTGAGTGATGTCAATGGTCCGCCTTCCGTCTCTTTTCTGTAGCTTATAAGTCCCCTTTGTTCTCTGTCTTATGTACTTTCCTGAAGAGGTCTACAGTTGATAGCCGAAGTATAGGATTCTTCTTTATTCGAAATCTATTTTCTCCGACTGTGGGATTCCTGTGTGTCATTTAGAAATGTGCTACTACATTTCTGTTTAGCAATATGTATATATATTATATATATATATATATATATATATATATATATATATGTGTGTGTGTGTGTGTGTGTGTGTGTAATGTATATATATATATATATATACATATATATATATATAAATGTATATGTATATATATATATATATATATATATATATATATATATATATGTATATATATATATATATGTATGTATGTATATTTGTATATAATCAGCAGGCATAACTCAAAGCAATTAAGTTACCTAGACCTGGTACCAGTCTGGTTATTTCACCCCCTCCCTTACCTTCTCCCCAGTGTCGGTATTTCAGGGCCGTTCCGGACGCAGCTTGTCCAGCGTACCTCTTTCCCTCGCCCTTACCCGGAAGCATCCATTTGCAGACCTCCGGTCGATCTCTTGGTTGCTTTGATAGTTTTTGGTTTTGGTGATGATAGTGATGAGATAGTGGTGGAGAGGAGGGAGGGGTAATGGTGGTACATGTGGTGATGGTGGTGGAGAGAGGGCGATGGTGGTGGGGTTGGCTGTGGTTAGGGGGTAGTGATGGTCGTGGTGGTGGTGGGAATAGTTGTGGCCGTGGTGGTGGTGGTGGTGGTGGTGGTGGTGGTGGTGGTGGTGGTGATGGTGGTGGTGGTGGTGGTGGTGGTGGTGGTG
The DNA here is from genome assembly GCF_046742065.1 of Oratosquilla oratoria. Taxonomy (NCBI): domain Eukaryota; kingdom Metazoa; phylum Arthropoda; class Malacostraca; order Stomatopoda; family Squillidae; genus Oratosquilla; species Oratosquilla oratoria. Next base: position 563,355 of record NC_134808.1, read on the forward strand.
GTGGTGGTGGTGGTGGTGGTGGTGGCGGTGGTGGTGGTGGTGGTGGTGGTGGTGGTGGTGGTGGTGGTAATCTAGGTGATGGAGGTGGAGGGTTTCTTCAAAAGGGGAGGAATTACTTCGCAAGGGGCGGGGAGAGAGAAGAGTGGGAGGAACCGGTATGTAAAGGAAGTGGAGGTGCAGTAGCCTTCGAGAAAAAGGCTGTTGTTGTGGGGGGCTAGAGTGGCTAGAAGGAGGACTGTATTGGGTTAAAGGGGTGTATAGGGTTAAGGAGGGCTGTAGGTGGCTGTAGAAAGGGCGAAACCAGACGCCGAAGAAGAGATAGGACAGGAAAGCCACAATATGTAAACTTCGAGTTCCAAGCGTAAACACCACGTTTCAAACAAAGAAGTTCCTCCAAAACTCCGCAATACATGTGGCTAAATTACGTCAGTCTTTCGTGTACCTGTTTTTAACACACCTGTATTTGTAATACCTATCCTTACAACAACTGTATCCAGAAGACCTATCTTTGGCACACCTTTCTTAAATGCACATGTTTTGTTACACCTATTATTGGTACACCTGTTTTGGTCCTTCTTTGGTACACCCGTGTTTAGTACTCATATCCATAAAACATCTGT
>NC_134808.1:568974-573974 GCF_046742065.1 Oratosquilla oratoria
GATAATGTGGATGAAGGTGAGACTGGGAAAGTAGATGTGGGTCTTTGTAAGTGCATATGGGCCAGGCAGTGAGAAGAGTGTAGAAGAAAGGGAGGCCTTTTGGATAGATTTAAATGAGTGCATAGAGGATTTAGGGAAAAGTGTCAACGTAATAGTACTGGGAGACCTTAATGCTAGGGTAGGAAATGGTCCAATTGATGGAGTGGTTGGGAAATGTGGAGTTCCAGGAACGAATCGTAGTGGAGAGTTGATGGTGGAAATGTGTCTAGAAAGAGAGTTGATGATAGCAAATACAGTGTTTCGGAGGAAAGTCAAGCATAAGTACATATGGGAGAGGGTGGTGGGTGGAAGGGTGGTAGATAGAGCGTTGATGGGCTATGTAGTGGTAAATAGGATTATGATAGTAAAAGTTAAGGATGTACATGTGGTAAGGGGAGAGGGTGGGAGAATATCAGATCATTTTTTTGGTGGAAGGTAAGTTGAGAGTGGAGGATAGATGGAGAAAGAGGAAAAGGACAAAAGGTAGGGAGGTGTTTAGAGTGAACTCTTTAAATGAAAAGGAAAAGGAGAAGGAATACGGAAAGAAGCTGAAGGAGGAGTGAGAGGGTGTGAAGTATGTAGTAGAGCTGGGTGTGGAGGAGGAATGGTGATGGTTCAAGGAGGGAGTCACAAAGTGTGCAAGGATGATGTGTGGGACAAGAATGACTGGAGGAAATAGAAGGAAGGGTAGTGAATGGTGGGATGAGGAAACAAAGAAGGTTGTAGAAGAGAAGAAGCGAGCTTTCACAGATTGGTTACAAAATAGGACGAGGGAGTCATATGAGAGGTACAAAGAAAAGAAAAGAGAAGTAAAGCAAAAGGTAAAGGAGGCAAAGAGGAGAACAGATGTGAAATGGGGTAGGAGTATGACAGAAAATTTTGAAAGTAATAAAAAGATGTTTTGGAAAGAAATTAAGAGAGGAAGAGGAGACGAATCAAATCAAGTAGAGAAGAAAAGGTAAAAGGTGCAGATGGAGAGATGATAATGGAAGAGAAGGCAGTAAGGGGAAGATGGGCAGAATATTTTAGGGAGTTGCTAAATGTGAAGGAGGATAGGGAGGGAAAGATAGCTGCAGTGGGAAATGCAAAGAAAATGACCGTGATTAGTGAGGAAAATGGAGGAGAAATAAGGAAGGATGAAGTGAAGGCAGTTGTTAAGATGATGAAAGCAGGTAAAGCACCTGGTCTGGATGGAAGCCATGCAAAATATCTGAAAAAGGGAGGTACAGTGATGGTGGACTAGCTGGTAAGGTTATTTAATGTTTGCTGGAGTGAGGGTAGAGTACCAGAGGACTGGAGGAGTGACTGTATAGTTCCACTTTACAAAGGAAAAGGGGACAAGTGTGAACGTAGTAGTTTCAGATTGATTAGCTTGTTAAGTGTAGTTGGGAAGGCTTATAGGAGGATCTTGATTGAGATGATTAGGAGAGGATCAGAAAGAGTAATTGGTGAGGAATAGTGTGGATTTAGGACGGGTAGAGGTTGTGTAGATCAGATCTTTGTGGTAAGACAGATATGTGAGAAAACTATAGGAAAGGAGAAGGATGTTTTTTTGGCTTTTATGGATCTGAAAAAGGCTTACGATAGGGTAGACAGAAAGGTACTGTGGGAGGTTGTACAGATATGTGGGATAGAAGGAAAGCTTCTAGGAGCTGTCAAGAGTTTTTATGAGAGTAGTAGAGCTTGTGTCAGGATTGGAAATGGAGAGAGTGAGTGGTTCGAGGTAAAGGTGGGACCTCGTCAGGGATGCGTTATGTCGCCCTGGCTGTTCAACTTATACATGGATGGGGTAGTGCGAGAGGTAAATGCAAGGGTAGTGGGTAAGGGATTGGAGATGGTTAAAGAAAATGGAGAAAAGTGGGAGGTGAGCCAGCTGTTGTTTGCGGACGACACTGCGCTTGTGGCAGGATCGGAAGAGGGATTGAGGAAGTTGGTGGCAGAGTTTGGGAGAGTATGTGATAGAAGAAAGCTAAAGATAAATGTGGGTAAAAGTAAGGTGATGAGATGTACAAGGGGTGAAAGTGGCAGTAGACTGGAAGTGAGCATTAAGGGAGAGCGACTGTAGGAAGTGGATAGTTTTAGATACTTGGGTGCAAATGTGGCAGGAAAAGGTGGAGTGAAGGTGGAGGTAGAATGTAGATTGAGAGAAGCGAGTAAATGCCTTAGTGGATTGAAGAGTGTAATGAGGAATAGACATTTGGGAATGGATGCTAAGAGGAGATTGTATGAAAGAGTGATTGTGCCAACAGCACTGTAAGGGGCGGAAACATGGAACATAAGAGAAGAAGTGAGAAGAAGTTTGAATGTGTTTGAGATGAGGTGTCTGAGAAGTATGATGGGGGTTCCTAGGCTAGATAGAGTGAGAAATGAGGAGGTGAGGAGGAGAACAGGGGTGGAAAGGGAGTTGGGAGATAGGGTTGATGAAAGAATATTAGGATGGTTTGGACACATGGAAAGAATGAGTGAAGAAAGACTAGTAAAAGAGATATGAAAGGCAGATGTGGAGGAAGTGAACATGAGGGGACATCCTAGGATGAGATGAATGGATGGGGTGAAGGGGGCTTTGGGGAAGAGAGGAATGTCTGTTGAGGAAGGACGGGAGAGTACAGAGGACTGGGGTGAATGGAGAATGGTTGTATATGGAGGATATTGTGATTGCATGAGGTGGAATGGGCGGGGAGATGGGGGGTGAGGTAGTATGTATGAGCAAAATTTGACGCAGTCCGAAGGGATTTCTCTCCGTCTTCTCCTTTTATGCATTGGGGGGACGGAGAGGGGGGGGGTCACCGATTTAATGAAGCGGCCTTGCTGTGGATGTGCTGTGTCTTGCGGCACTGCTTCTGACCCAGGGCGGTGGACAAGGTGCAGGGATGACCCGTCATCCAGGAGTTGCTAAGATAAGAGGGAGGATGGAGGGGTGTGGAGTGTATTCAGGGATGGAATGGGTGGGAATGATTTTATGCCTTTTCCTTTTTTGGCTACCTCCCTTGTAAGGGGGGAAAAAGCCTTGGTATATGTATGTATGTATGTATATATATATATATATATATGTATATAGATATATATATATATACATATATATGTATATACATATATGTATGCAGATATATACGTATATGTATATGTATATGTACCCCATCTGGGGTATTGGCTGCTTGTCATTGTGGCAAAGTAGCATGCAGTTGATACTTTATGGTCTAAATGGGGCACCCCTACGGACCAGAGCCACACATCATTTTTTCATAGAGAAATGATGACACTTTTATACCACGACTGTCCCTCCGTTATGCTGTCCCCCAACCCCTTGTTGTTGTCCTGTACCATTTCTCTGAGTATTCTTTTTCTGTGATGGGGGAATTCCCTGTGGTGGGGGAAAAGAATACTACCACCAAATATTCCCACTTGGATCGTAAGAAGCGAGAAGAAAGGGACGGGGATTGGGACTAGGCATCCCTCTCCTTTTAGCCCCACAGGGGACATATCTAAACAAAAAAGAGAAGGCATAAGAGGGTCTGGAAGTTCTCGGACCAGCACCCTAAGGTTTGGGTCTTTTAATGTGCGTGGATGTGGTACAGATGAGAGTAAAAGGGAAGAGATAGGTAGTATGTTTGTGAGAAGAAAGATGGATGTGTTGGCTTTGAGTGAAACTAAGTTGAAAGGGAAGGGTGAGTGTAAGTTTGGGAGTGTAAGTGGGAGGTTATCAGGAGTGAAGAGAGGGCGAGGGAGGAAAGGGGTGGCTATTCTAGTAAGTGAAGAGATAGGTAAACGGGTAGTGGAGTGGAAGGAGGTTTCCTCAAAGATAATGTGGATGAAGGTGAGACTGGGAAAGTAGATGTGGGTCTTTGTAAGTGCATATGAGCCTGGCAGTAAGAAGAGTGTAGAAGAAAGGGAGGCCTTTTGGATAGATTTAAATGAGTGCATAGAGGATGTAGGAAGAAATGTCAATGTAATAGTACTGGGAGACCTTAATGCTAGGGTAGGAAATGGTCCAATCGATGGAGTGGTTGGGAAATGTGGAGTTCCAGGAAAGAATCGTAGTGGAGAGTTGATGGTGGAAATGTGTCTAGAAAGAGAGTTGATGATAGCAAATACAGTGTTTCGGAAGAAAGTCAAGCATAAGTACACATGGGAGAGGGTGGTGGAGGGAAGGGTGGTAGATAGAGCGCTAATGGATTATGTAGTGGTAAATAGGATTATGATAGGAAAAGTTAAGGATGTACATGTGCTAAGGGGAGAGGGTGGGGGAATATCAGATCATTTTTTGGTGGAAGGTAAGTTGAGAGTGGAGGATAGATGGAGAAAGAGCAAAGAGACAAAAGGTAGGAAGGTTCTTAGAGTGAACTCTTTGAATGATAAGGAAAAGGAGAAGGAATACGGAAAGAAGCTGAAGGAGGAGTGGGAGGGAGTAAAGAATAGAGTAGTGCTGGGTGTGGAGGAGGAATGGGGATGGTTCAAGGAGGGAGTCACAAAGTGTGTAAAGATTGTGTGTGGAACAAGAAGGACTGGAGGAAATAGAAGGAAGGGTAGTGAATGGTGGGGTGAGGAAACAAAGAAAGTTGTAGAAGAGAAGAAGCGAGCTTTCACAGATTGGTTACAAAATAGGACGAGGGAGTCATATGAGAGGTACAAAGAAAAGAAAAGAGAAGTAAAGCAAAAGGTAAAGGAGGCAAAGAGGAGAGCAGATTTGAAATGGTTTAAGAGTATGACAGAAAATTTTGAAAGTAACAAAAAGATGTTTTGGAAAGAAATTAAGAGAGGAAGAGGAGGCGAGTCAAAAAGAAAAGAAAAGGTAAAAGATGCAGATGGAGAGATGATAATGGAAGAGAAGGCAGTAAGAGGAAGATGGGCAAAATATTTTAGGGAGTTGCTAAATGTGAAGGAGGATAGGGATGGAAAGATACCTGCAATGGAAATGCAAAGAAAATGAGAGAGATGAGTGAGGAGAATGGAGGAGAAATAAG
>NC_134808.1:578974-596474 GCF_046742065.1 Oratosquilla oratoria
TTTCCGATTGAAATGTTGCAACGCCTTGCTCCTGCATTATGGAGCCGTGCCATATCCCTTTTTGAGAGAGTAAGGGAGTCATGAATTCTCTTGAAGAGTGTGCTCAAATTTTGGACTTTGACTCTCATAATCAGTGAAGTTATATATGGGGGTTAAGTCTGAAGAACCACATGAGGAATTGTCACCTCAGTCTTCGACAAGGTGATAATTCTTCATGTGAACCAACCTGGTTTTACGATTCTTTGGTTGTAGAAGTTGATAACAACTTAACCTAACCTAGCCCTAACTCTAACCCTAACCCTAACCCTAACCCTAACCCTAACCCTAACCCTAACCCTAACCCTAACCCTAACCCTAACCCTAACCCTAACCCTAACCCTAACCCTAACCCTAACTTAACCCTAACCTAACCTAAAGTAATATTTATTCCACTTTTGATATTTGGCGTACTGGGGTGACAATTCTTTAAGTGGGATCTCATAGGGTGACGATTATTCATGCGGGCTTTCTAGGGTGACAAATCTTCATGTGACCCAGAAGATCATATGGGAGCTTTTTATCAGAACCAAAAAAGACAAAATGTGGAGACTCCAATATTGACCTATTAATTGCACTGTTCATGGAGGCTTGAATCACTGGTGCATATTCATCCTAAGATAGGTGTATGTCTGAGGCAAGGTATCTGAGAACATTAAGTATTTTCCTGTTTGACGTTCCACTAGTCCGTTGGAGAAAGATTGGTAAGGTAAGGTGTTACATTTTTTATGCTAAAAATGTTGCAAATGTTTGTGAGTGTGTCATTGTTGAATTCGGTGCCGTTGTCTGAGATGAGTCTGTGCGATTCGTTGTGCAGTCTTGTCTTATAGTGGTAAGAGAGTGCAGAAACAATAGAAATTATCTACACAGACAATTGGTTTCCGCTAGGGGTACGTGGCAATTTAAGAAAGTTGATAGCAATGGTCTCGAAGGGCATGCAAGGGGCTAGATATGTTGAAATTGAAGTTTGACCGCTAATGTGATCTTTGTGGGACACGCATGAATGACAAGCATCTATGTGATCATGGATATTTTTTCTCATAGAGGGCCAGAAATATTTCAATCTTGTGAGAGACACTTGTCCTTTCTTGGGTGACCAGCAATGGGTGAGTTGTGTACCAGCTTCAGTACCTCAGGAATGAGTTCGGTAGGAAACAAGCTTGAGCACTGAGCGGTTAGGTTCGTGTTTGTTTTTTAATGTTGTAGTTCTCGATGTTTGGAGTAAAATCATCAGTGTTCGTTGTATTGCCTGAAATGAGGAAATATATCACGCGTTTCTAAGTGGGATCTGACTTTTGCGCAGCAGCAATGCGCGCTTGCGTAAGATTTACCGGAATTGTAATTGACTGATGGTCGCTGCATGTCTACTTAGGGCGTCAGCGACGCCATTCGGTTTGCCGTGAACAAAATGGGAGGTGGGCATGAACTTTTGAGTCGTAAGGAACCAACGTGCTAGTTTGCCTGTGATATTTTTTCCTTTGAAAAGGTGCAGAATTGGTTGGTGATCTGTGTGTATACTCATAGCTAAGTGTACTCATAGCTAAGTATAATTTCTTTGAAGTTTTGGAGTTCGTAAATGTTATCTAGTGCATCGACCTCGGTGACTGAGTAATTTTGCTCGTTTTTGTTGAGCGTGCGGCTAGCATAGGCAATAGTCTTGAGTCTGTAAAAACCTGAGAGACCAAGGAGAAGTAGGGCGTGGAAACTTTATGACTGCCTTGACCTTGTCCTGTGAGGTTGATATACCTTGAGAGTTAAGGATGTGCCCTAGGAAACGTATTTCCTTCAGATGGAAGGAACACTTCTTAAGCTTCAGTTTAAGACCTGCCTTTCCTAGCCAGGAGAGAACAGTTTCAAGTGTGTGTAAATGTTCACTGATAGATTTGGAAGCTATGATAATGTCATCTAAGTACATGAATACTGAGTGTCCTATGATCCCTTCTTATACTGTGTACATGAGACGAGTACAGAGGGCGCTGAAACAAGTCCCATGGCAAGGCGTGTGAATTGATAGTGTCCAGTGTTTGTGCTGAAACCTGCGAGAGGTCTGGGTTGTGCACAAGGGGAACTTGGAAATAACCCGACATGAGGTCGAGAGTTGTAAAGATAGTGTTGTTTTCACCGATGGAGTGTAAAATATCATGTAGATGAGGAAGTGGATGTCTTTCGGGTATAGTGAGTTTGTTGAGCTCCTTGAAATCAACAACTGGACGTGATGAACCGCCGTGTTTGGGAACAACGAAAAGAGGGAAATTCCATTCCGACAGGCTGGGCTCTATAATATCCTGCTTGATCATGTCCGTGATGAAATCGAATACAATGTTTCGTTTACTGTGTAGTAATCTGTATGCAGGGATGTGCAGTGGTTTTGCGTTTTACGAAGGGATATACGGTGTTCAATGAGGTTTGTGAGTCCAAGAGGTTCACCTGGTAACGTAATGGCATTCTGAATTTGTTACAAGGAGTGAGCAAATCAGCTTGAACATCAGATAAACCTACGGGATTGAAACGAGATGCTTGAACGGCCTCCTGCGCTTTGAGCACGTTGAAGGTAAGTGTGTGTGTTTGAGAAGGTGTTTTGTTTTCCAATATTTGTATACGTGATGGGTATCCAAGGAAATCACAAATGCTGGTACCAGTAGTGAGATTGATGGGAGTATTTGTATAATTTGCAACCAATATGCACGTATGGCCTTTCTTAGAAGTGGTGTTGATGGCGGAAAGGAGGGATATACCATTTACGCGGCATGTCTCTGGGATGCATACTACATCAGTATCAGGGGCTTGAAAAACATGAGGGAACAACGTTTTTGGGCTGATGATAACTGCATGAATGGGAGTGAAAGTAGATGCAACTTGAGAGACGGGGGCAAATTGCAGATTGAACTTGTACATGAGAGGTGAAGTGTCTTTGTCAAATGCTGATTTGTTTTCGGTGTGCAAAGTGTGCTTTGTGTTGCATCTAGCTGACTTTGACATGTGAGCTGCATTTTTATATCTGTTGTGTGTGTGATGTATGTCACTCAGTGTGGGAATGTTAGAAGTGGAGTGCTGTGGTGGAACATGAGTGTGTGAGCATGTGTCTATTTGTTTTGTGTCTGCCTGCTCTAACTTGGTCACGTGTCATTTGTTGACAGTTTATATACTTGGGGGATTCAAGGCAGGAATGGAGTAGCTGGTATATAGGATGCCGTGCTGCGCAGGATATATGACAATGTCGTTCTGCTGCATACAGGTCAAGCCTATGAGAATCTCGGCGGGAAGATAGACATCAGCTATGTAGACCGTAAGTGGGATGTGTGGGCATTGAGCTTGGTGGGAAATGTCCAACGAGAATTTACCAAGGATATGGAGGGGTACACCATTGACGTTAGCTAAGTGAATATCAGGGGGCTCTAGGATCGTGACTCTCTTAGTTTTCATAAGGAAGTTGTCGAAGGTGAATGTGGACATTAAGTTCACTGGGGAGCCAGAGTCTAAGAATATGGTTAGTTTGCTGTTGTTTACAGTAGTCTTGAAAACCATGGAATGTGAGGAATTGCCTGCGTTGGTCATGGTAAGCATAGGGAGAGTGTGTGAGCCAAAGTCTTTGTATGATTGAGCTTGTGTGTGGGTGTATGTGTTGCTCTTGTTTGGAAGTCATACTGAAGTATTATGGTGCGCTTTTCTGGTAGGGGAGCATTGTGATGAAACATTTTTCTGTTGCGCTTGAAGAACGCGACAATAATCAGTGGTGTGGTAGCATGCACCGTAGTAATCGCAGTGACGGGTTGGGTGTGTTGGGTGTGTTGGGTGTCTGTGTCTGAGTTTGTTACAGTAAGTGCAGAGGAAGGATGTTCGTGAGGGTGATCGTTGGTACAAGCGTGTGCGTGAGTGTGACATTTGTCTCGATCTGTTGGTTTGGGAGTGAGATGTGTTGACCTATGTTACTGTGAGAGTGTGGGTAGGGGGCAAGAGGAAGAGATTGGTTGTGGATGGAAGAGTGTCTGGTATGTGCATAAAAATACTAGAGAATTCTGCTAAGGTGGTACCTGGTGTAAAAACAAATTTGCCAGCTGTTTGGAGTGTGTCTGGGTGGAGCTGTGAGAGTAGACGGAAATATACGAGGAGGGAAACAAGGTGTTCGAGTTCGATCTTACCATCCGTTACCCAGGCAGAGTGGGTGAGTCTTTTCCTAAATTCACTTTTGAAATCACTAGCTATTTTGATAGTTTTTTTTTTTTTTTTTTTTTTGTATGGTCCGGTGTCGTATGTCTTGGCTAGAGCGTAGAGTGGTGAAAGGGAATCTACATGGTTGAATTTGGCGAAGGACTTGAAATTGTTTGAGAAAAATTTACACATGTCTTTGTTTCTTGGAAAATGTCACTTTGTACGATGCCTCCTGCCAGTGTGTCATTGAGGTCAGTTCTCGATGTGAGAATAGTGATCTTGGTCTTCTTGTCCTTCGTGCCTGTCCGATCTATTTCTGATTGTACGTCAGCCAAAAGCGTGTGGAGTGGTACGTTGAAAACGTTAAATTTGGGCAACGTGTTCTCATGTTTAATGAGTGTAAGTTTTTCGTGAGTGATACTGGTTGATGTGGGTTGTAGTTTGTATTTGACATCTTGGAACTATGGTGTGTGTAATAGCCGTGTATCGCGTTGGTTTTCTGCACCGCGTTCATGCACTGAGAGCACTAAAGCACTGTGTAAGCTCTTTGTGAACGTAAGGTGAATTGTATCTACTTACCAAAGTTGAAAATGCGGAGTTTGGTTCGCGAAGCAATCATGCTGAGAGAAGTGATGGGGTGAGAGATGCAGATGATGGGGCTGTGAACAAAAGAAGTAGAATGAATATGTGTACCCAAATAATGCGAGAAAAATTACAATATGGAAAGATATTTGATATATGTGAAGAAGTGCTACTTTTTTTTGGAGTGTTGGCGGGTCGGAGAGATGAATGGGAGTAGATGGAGTGTAGCTGGTGGGGCGAGGAAAATGACGGCGTCCTTTGTTGTGGGGTTCTGTCCGAGTGCCCTGGAATGTTGGGCGTAGAGACAGGGGTGGTCCTCGGGGTTGTGTTGCTCGTCGTCTGCTGGTTCGCTGTTGCTGGGCAAGTTGAGAGAAATTCTGTCAGACGGTGGTGGTGCTGAGGGTTGAGACTGAGCTGAATGTAGCCGTTGAATAGTGCAGTGATGTCCGTTGCTCGCCTTAGGAAGGTCCTGGGACGTAGCTGGAGTGTTGGGCGATGTGGCAGGCGGGTTTTTTTGTCCGGCCGCACTGGAGTTTTCGGCGTGATAGTGGGCAGAGTTTTGTCCGGCAGCACTGGAGTCTTAGGGTAGGTGGCGGACGGGATTTTGTCCAGCCGCGCTGGAGTCTTGACCGTGTCGCTGGGCTAAGTCCGAAGCGAAGTGGATGGGCCTTTCTCTCGTTTTAGGAGTGAGGGCTTGTATCGTAGTAGGCGCTGGGTTGATATGAGTTGTAGATCCGCTTCTCACACTACTTGAGAATATCGGTTGTCTCTGGTCCCGCCGCTGTTCACCAGATTTTTTTTTTTTTTGTCTTCGGTGGTTCACAACATTTTTGTATAGATTTTTTTTTTTGGGGGGGGAAGCGTACTCGGTCCTTGAGACGCGGCAGCGAAGGTTCAGTAGGACAGTGACCCAGTTGGAGAAATGGAGATAGTTCTTTACTTATTTGATGAAGAACCCGTCTTATAAAGGGAGAACTCGGATGAGTTACCAATAAGGAATTATGTACAATAGTTTAAATTACAAGGTGCCATTTGACTTGACTAGAGTTGAGTTATGGCCCAAATATTTGTTACTTAATTACACAATTTCAAATCCTTAATTTATTTGTCTACAACATATGTCCAAGTGGATATAGAATCCTAGGAGAAATTAAAACGAGACATACGGATGTCTCGCGGTATCATGCTTCGACCGTTGGGGTCGAACGGACAACGTGAGCTGGCTGGTGACTTCTGAAATAATTGTCTTGATCGTGCGCGACCTGAGATATGAGGTCTTGAGCGGGCTCACTACCATGAAACTCTTCATGTGTGCATGCGTCCGTGTTCACTGGTGCTGGCAGGCATGTACGCAGACGTGTTTATATGCAACGTGTGCAGCATATATATATATATATATATATATATATATATATGTATATAAATATATATATGTGTGTGTGTGTGTGTGTGTGTGTGTGTGTGTGTGTGTGTGTGTGTGTGTGTATGTCTGTATATATATATGTATATATGTATGTATGTATATATATATATATATATATATAAGCGTGTGTGTGTTAGTGTGTGTGTGTGTGTGTGTGTGTGTGTGTGTGTGTGTGTGTGTGTGTGTGTAATTAATCAGTCTTTATTTACCTATCTATATGGATATTGTATTGCAAATATCATGCATTCATTTAAATGTTAATTTGCACTTAACAATGGCACATTCATCAAATTATTTCTTCTTTCACTTATAATTAATCTTGTTTCTGATTAAGAATATTATTATATATCATGGTATCTATGTGTTTTCCATTTGTAATGTTCATTTTATCATGATAGCTAATCGTGATTGGATTGTTTCTGTCATCAATCACGGATGCAGGATTCAAAGCCAATTGGAATCCGATTAAGAATATAGTTTGATTACAATTCTTCAAAAACGAGTAGGAAATTCCAATAATTGTATACCATGATTGCGGTTATAATATGTAAAGTGTGTGTACATAAGCACACAAACACACACATACTCACACATGAACACACATACACACAAGCACACACACACATGCACACAAAAGAAAAAATCGACCTCTAAAGGTCAAATTAAAGTCACTAATGGTAGCGGAAGAGATATTAGCAAAAGTAGGAAACTTAGCAAATAGTAAACACTATAAAAGTATATGGATAAAAGAGAAATGAATGATGAGGAAAGATAAAGAAAAAAGTCACTAAAAAGTAAAGAAAAAAAAAAGAGAAAAGACCCGAGACCTACATAAAAAAAGATTCTATTGGAGAGTGTTAGACATGAGGCTGAGAAAATGGTATTTTTAAAAAAAAAAAAAAGCGAAAGGAACGGAGAACGAGATCGAGAGAAAAAAAATAAAAGCGGCCTATACTAACAGACGGATTGATGTCAGGACTAAGTGAACTAAATAATTACCTTAAACAAATAAATAAATAAATATATATACATATATACATATATATATATATATGTATACATATAGGTATATCTATATATATATGTATATGTATATATATATAATGTATATATATATGTATATATATATATATATATACATATATATATACATATATATGCGTAAGTAACCACTAGGAAAAGTAAACTAACGAAGCAGAGCACTTTCGTATAATTACATATTCAGTGCAGACACAATGATGTAATTCCTTCTTTGTATCTGCACTGAAGATGTAATTATACGAAAGCGCTCTGCTTCGTTAGTTCACTTTTCCTAGTGGTTACTTACGCATTTGTGAACACACGCTCCTAGTGTTTTTATTGCATATATATATATATATATATATATATATATATATATATATATATGTATATATATACATATATATATATATATAATATACATATATGTATATACATTTATATATATATATACATGTATGTATATATATACATATATATATATATATATATATATATATATATATATATATTAGGAATTGTGGATACCAAATCAAGGAATCCATTACCACCAAATAGTGTCGGACATGGATTATATAATCACTGGATCAAAAATAGAAAAGAGAAACAGGGTAGAGGACTTACGTTCTTTGGCTCAGAAAAAAATTCAATGGGACGAAAGTTACAGATGGAGAAAACAGTGTGAAAATGATCATGATGAGTTGAAAATAGTGGCATGATTTTTCTTTTTTGCGTGTGATTTGTCCCCCCCCCCCCAAAAAAAAAAAGGGTTCTTGGGAAGAGAACGATTATTCTAAAATATAAGAACATACAAGGCATTTATTAAAAAAGATAATGAAGGATGCAGAAAACGTGGTACTTATGGGAGATTTTAACAGAAAAAATGTTGGGAAAAGATGACAGTGAAAGGGGGAGAGGATCTATGGGGAAATGTATTACTTAACATCACTATAGAACATAAAAGTATACAATGGGTAAAAGAAAATACCAAATATAGAAAAATAAAGAACCTTCGAGAGTAGATTTATCATATACATCGGAACCTGAAATAGTGGATAAAATTGAATACAAGACACCAATTTAGAAGAGTGCTCGCATACTACTTATGTTTGAACTAAAGGAGGAAATATATATAGAAAGAAATGAGAAATACAGAAATGGAAGGCTGATGTATAACAAAACGGACTTTGGGAACTTTGGAAAAAAATTCAGAGAGTGAGTTGTAAAAAAATCTATAATGAAGAGACACATACATGCATATACCAAAGGCTTTTCCCCCTTACACGGGGACAGCCAAAAAGAAAAAGGCAAGGAACCACTCCCACCCATTCCATCACCTACATACCCCACTCCCCTCCACCCTCCTCCCTCCCTCTTATCTTGGCATCTCCTGGATGACGGGTCCTACCTGCATCCTGTCCACTGCCCTGGGTCATAAGCAGTGTCGCAGGACACAGCACATCCACGGCAAGGCCGCTTCATTAATTCGGAGACCCCCCTCCCCTCTCCGTTCCCTCATGAAGAAAAGAAGACGAGGAGAAATCCCTTCGGGCTGCGTCAACTTATTTCTCATACATACTTCCTCACCCCCCATCCCCCACATACTCCCCCTCATACATCACAGCATCATCCATACACAACCCTTCTCCATCCACCCCTATCTTCTGTCCTTTCCCGTACTTCCTCAACTGACATTCCTCTCTTTCATGATGCCCCTTTTACTCCATCCATCCATCTCACACTAGGCCGCCCCCTCATATTCACTCCTTCCACCTCTGCCTTCCACACCTCTTTTACTAATTTTTCTTCACTCATTCTTTCCATGTGTCCAAACCATCCATTCCCAAATGTCTATTTCTCACTACACTTTTTAATCCACCAAGGCATTTACTCGCTTTCTCAATCTACATTCTACCTCTACCCCCACTCCTCCCCTTCCAGCCACATTCGCACTCGAGTATCTAAAACAATCTACATCCTCCAGTCTCTCCCCCTTTATTCTCACTTCCAGCCTGCTGTCACTCTCTCCCCTTGTACATCTCATCGCCCTACTTTTGCTCACATTTATCTTCATCTTTCTTCTTCTTTCACACACCTCAAACTCTGTCACTAACTTCCTCAATCCCTACTTTGATCCTGCTACAAGCGCAGTGTCATCAGCAAACAACAACTGGCTTATTTCCCCTTTTTCTCCGTTTTCTTGAACCACCTCTAACCCCTGACCCACTACCCTTTCATTTACCTCTCGCACCACCCCATCTATGTATAGATTCAACAGC
Organism: Oratosquilla oratoria; assembly: GCF_046742065.1. Taxonomy (NCBI): domain Eukaryota; kingdom Metazoa; phylum Arthropoda; class Malacostraca; order Stomatopoda; family Squillidae; genus Oratosquilla; species Oratosquilla oratoria. Next base: position 588,464 of record NC_134808.1, read on the forward strand.
CACGGCGACATAACACATCCCTGACAATGTCCCAGCTTTACCTCAAACCATTCACTCTCTCCAATTCTATTCCCAACATAAGCTCTACTACTCTCGTAAAAACTCTTGACTGCTCTTAATAGCTTTCCTTCTATCCCATATATCTGCAGTACCTCCCACAGTGCCTTCCTGTCTACCCTGTAGTAAGCCTTTTCCAAATCCATAAAAAAACCCAAAACATCCTTACCTTTTCTTACTGCTTTCTCACATATCTGTCTTACCACAAAAATCTAATCTACGCAACCTCTACCTGTCCTAAAACCAACTGTTCCTCACCAATTACTCCTTCTGTTCCTCTCCCAATCCTCTCAATCAAGACCCTCCCATAAGCTTTTCCAACTACACTCAACAAGCTGATCCCTCTGAAAATACTACACTCGCACTTGCCCCCCTTTTCCTTGTAAAGCGGAATGATACAGGTACTCCTCCAGTCCTCCGGCACTCTACCCTCTCTTAACAAGCATTAAATAACCTCACCAGCCATTCCACCATAACTGTACCTCCATTCTTCAGACATTCTGTATAGTATCCATCTAACCCAGGTGCCTTACCTGCTCTAATAATCGTAACAGCTGCTTTCACTTCATCTTTCACTATTTCTCGTCCATTTTACAGAGGATTAAAAAGCCGGATCATGCCGACAGGAGACCTTTTGGTCCATATCTAGGTCGGATGAGAACAAATCCTAATGATAATAATAAATAAATAAAAACTATAATAATGTAAATAACAAATAAAATACATAAATAAACGCATAGGCACAGTCAAACAACAAACAAACAGGTAAATAGTAAATAATAATAAATTGACATATAACTAATAATAGATGAGAATCAAACAGACAAATGATAAAACAAAAACAAATAATATAAAATAAACAATAATCATTACACCATCTTGCTTAGGTGTTCATCTAAATGATTTTTAAAGCTTCGAACTGAACTACATTGCACTGCCTGTGCAGGAAGTTTATTCCATTCATTAACTACACGGTTGGCAAAGTTGTTTCTATCCACTTCCAAATTGAATCTATTTCCGGACAGTTTGAGATCAATGTTTCTTGTCTGATTCACATTCAGTGTGAAAGTTTTGTCACCTTTGATGTTGTCAATTCCCTTTAGAATTTTAAAGACCTGTATCATGTCACCTCTGAGTCTACGCTTCTTTAGGGAAAACAGATTAATATGTTTTATTCTATTTTCGTATGATTTATTTTTGATGTTTGGAATCAGTTTTGTGGTTCGCCGTTGTATTTTTTCCAGTCTGTCAATGTCTTTAATGAGATTCGGTGACCATACGGAAACAGCATATTCCAAATGTGGACGAACTAACGATTTATATAGCTTGTTAATGGGTGATGGATTCTTGAAGTCAAAAGATCGCGCAATCAGTCCCAGAATCTTATTTGCTTTCTCAGAGGCTGAAATGCACTGTTTGCATGATTTGAGATCGTTACTGATAATTACGCCGAGATCTTTTTCACTATCCACTTTTGTTAACGAATTTCCAAATAACTTGTAATCGTCCTTACTGTTATTTTTACCTATGTTCATTACCTTGCATTTTCTTGTGTTAAATTTTATTAGCCACTTTTCAGACCATTGCTGTAATTTATCTAAATCTTCTTGAATACCTAACTGATTTAAGTGATCATTTGTCATTCCGCACATTTTTGTATCATCAGCAAATTTGGAAACAGTAGATTTTAGTCCATGGTCTATATCATTTATATATACTATGAATAGAAGTGGCCCAAGAACGGAACCCTGAGGAACTCCGCTTGTAACATTTTTCCATCTAGAAGTTTTTCCATTTAAAACAACTCTCTGTTTTCGATCATTTAACCAATTACTAGTCCAACTTAATAGGCTACCACTTATTCCGTGTGAAACTAATTTAGTAAGTAGTCTTTCGTGGGGGACGGTATCAAAATCTTTTGCAAAGTCTAGATATATTAAATCTATATTGTTTTTTTTTTTCATAACTCGAGATAACTGTGTTGTAGAGTTCGAGTAAGTTAATCACGCAAGAACGTTTCCGTCTGAAACCGTGCTGGCTATCATTTATCAAACGGTTACTTTCTAAATGATGTTCGATGGCATCTCTGATGATAGTTCTCATTATCATAAGTCAAACTTATAGGCCTATAGTTATTAGGTTGCTTTCTATCACCTTTTTTGAATATGGGGGTAATGTTAGCTAGCTTCCATTCTCTTGGGACATCTTCGGATATGATGGATTTCTTGAAAATAATTTATAATGCAACAACAACCTCATTTTTCATTTTCTTTAAGATTCTTGGATGCTAATCGTCAGCCCCTGGTGTTTTATTAACTTTGAGTTTCTCTATACACCTTTTAATTTTTTCTTTTGATATGTTTACCGTAGTGAGTAAGTTTACCCTAGATTTTTCACAGGTTTCAGTTTGGAGCTCACTTTGAGGTGTTCTGTTTACGAATACCGAGCTAAAATAATTGTTTGAAATATTACACATTCCTTCATTTGAATATTCCTCACTCACCACGATCACTTTCTTAGCGCTTTCCACTGCTACTATCTTTCCCTCCCTATCCTCCTTCACATTTACCAACTCCCTAAAATACTTTGCCCACCTTCCTCTCACTGCTTTCTCTTCCATTATCATCTCTCCATCTGTATCTTTGACCTTTTCTTCTCTACTTGATTCGCCTCCTCTTCCTCTTTTAATTTCTTTCCAAAACATCTTTTTGATACTTTCAATTTTTTCTGCCATACTCATCCCATTTCACATTTGCTCTCCTCTTTGCTTCCTTTATCTTATACTTTACTTCCCTTCTCTTTACTTTGTACCTCTCATACGATTCCCTCGTCCTAATTTCTAGCCAATCTATGAAAACCTTCTTCTTCTCTTCTACGTCCTTCTTTGCTTCCTCATCCCACCACTCACTACCCTTCCTTCTATTTCCTCCCGCCCTCCCTGTTTCATACACCATCTTTGCACACCTTATGACTCCCTCCTTGAACCATCCCCATTCCCCCTCCATTCCTAGTTCTAATCTATTCTTGTTAGCTCCACAGCCACTAACACTTTAGTCACTTATGTTATTCATCTGTAGGCCCCATGCCACTTCCTTCTCTTAAGTTTGTTCCCACTAAATCTTCTGTCATATTTTAGTAAAGTTTTTTGATGGGGTGAATTAAAACGGAGATGTAGTTTTCTTCTTTTCTTCCAATTATTTGAACTTGGTTATTCAAGCTATATCAAGGGACTCTCGCTTGGGATCCTTGGACATCCACCAAGCCAAGTCTGCTCCGACGTCACTATTTAATTCATCCAATAACTTTGAACGTTACAAATAACTCTCACCCTATAAGGGCGTGACTTTACCTCCGTGCACCAATAATTTTTCTCCTCCTCCACCCTTTTCTCCAATCAGAAACACTGTTACATTGTCTCAAGAAATTCTGTTTACTCAAGCACTCTGTCGCAAGCGGAACGTGGCTTAAATGTGTACATTTCGTCAGATCATCACTTCTATTGATACCCTAGCCTATGTTTACAAAACAAGCAAGGCAAGCGCGAATATGCAATTCTGCAACTTGCTCTCGGCCATTGTTTCAAAATATCCAGGTAATAAAATGAATACTTTTTCCACCTACCCCTCTATCTACCTAAATGTCTACCTCAAACTACCGGCCTCTCACAATTCTTCACTCCCTCCCACTCCTCTCTTAGCTTCTTCTTATACTCCTTCTCCTTTTCTTTCTCATTTAAGCAGTTAACACTAAGTACCTCCCTACCTTCTACCCTTTTCCTCTTTCTCCACTTATTCTCCACTCTCAATTTACCTTCCTCCGGGAAATGATCTGATATTCCCCTACTCTCTCCCCTTAAAACATGTACATCCTTAACTCTTCCTGCCATACTCTTGGTCACCACTATATAATCCATCAACGCTCTATCTGCCACCCTTCCATCCACCACCCTCCCATGTGTACTTATGCTTGACTTTCTTCTTAAACACTTTATCTACTACCATCAACTCTCTTTCAAGACACTTTTCCACTATCAATTGTCCACTGTGATTTTTACCTGGAACTCCATACTTCCCAATCACTCCATCTATTGGTTCGCTTCCTACCCTATCATTAAGGTCTCCCATTACTACTACATTGGCGTTCCTCCCTAATCCCTCTATGCACTCATTTAAATCTACGCAAAAACCATCCCTCTCCTCTACGCTTTTCTCACTACCACGCCCATACGCATTACCATCTCCCTTCCCAGCTTCACCTTCATCCACATCAACCTTGAAGAAACCTCCTTCCATTCCACTATACGCTTATCTATCTCTTCACTTACTAGTATAGCCACCCCTTCTCTCCCTCGTCCCCTCTTTACTCCTGAGAACCTCCTAGCTACACTCCCAAACTCACACTCGCCCTTCCCTTTCAATTTAGTTTCACTCAAAGCCAGCACATTCACCTTTCCTCTCACAAACATACTTCTTATCTCTTCCCTTTTACTCTCATCTGTACCATATTCACGCACATTAAAAGACCCAAACCTTAGGCTACTGGTTGGAAAACTCCTAGATCCTCTTATGCCTTTACTTTTTTAAGAATGTCCCCTTTGGGCCTACAGGTAGCAGAACTCCTAATCCTATCCCCCGTCCCGTTTTTTGTCGCCTCTTACGACTCTAGTGGGAAGACTTGGTGGTAGCATTCTTTTCCTCCACCACAGGGTAGGCAAAGAAGGGATATGAATATTTAGAGAAATGGTTCAGGACAATAACAAGAGGTTGGGGGACAGCATAACGAAGGGACAGTCGTAGTATGATAAAAGTGTCATCATTTCTCTATGAACAGATAAAATTATGTGTGACTCTGGTCCGTAGGGGCGCCCCATATAGACCCTAAAGTATCAACTGCATGCTACTTTGCCACAATAACATGCAGCCAATACTCCAGACGGGGATGAAGAGACACAAGTGGAAGAAAAATGGATGATTTTTATGGAAATCTATAATAAAGGAGTAGATAAATATGCACCAAGACAAAAATTGGAAAAGGTGTATATCGATTGCTGGATTAAAAGAAAGTACAGTGAGGCGAAAGATAGAAAAAAAAATGAAAAAGACATAAGAGAAAAATGTAAGGACCAACCAAGCTATTCTATAGATATGTGAACAGTAAACTAAAAAACAAACACATTGACACAGAAAACTTACCCATCAACAAGCGTGACTACTTGGAGTTGGTGGATAAGTGCATAAAATTTGGTTCTTTTGTTTTTAACAAGCAGGAATACAGACAACATGAGGGGCTTCCAATGGGGTCTCCATTGGGTGCGGTGGCAGCATCGCTCTACATGGAGACTTTGGAAAGGGACCACCTTCTGCATATCGTCCCAGCTAGCTCCAAGTGTTACCGTTATGTTGACGACATCCTCTTCATTTCACACAAAACAAACGACACAAGAAACATACTGGAACAACTGAACAACGTGGACAAAAGAATTAAATTCACAGTAGAGGAAGAGACCAACGGTTCCCTACCTTTCCTAGACGCTGTCGTCATCAGATCGGACAGCAGCGCTAGGTTCAAGGTATACCGTAAACCGACAAACAAAGACGACTTCATCCACTATTTTAGCGCACACGACGAGAAGACCAAATCAGGGGTTATCATTGGGTTTTACCTTAGGGCTCTTAGAATATGCAGCGAAGAGTATTTACAAGAGGAAATTGAATACGTAACCGCTGCGTTCAAGAACCTAAGGTACCCAGAGGGCATGTTAGGGACGTCACTACGGAAAGCCATTAAAATCAGACAGAGGAAAGGATGTGAAGAGAGGACAAATTTACGATACCTTGTGGTTCCTAACTCTGGCCTCTCTCACATGCTTTCCAAAACGTTGAGACAGACAGGACTCATCATAGTAAATGACACAGGGAAGAAAATAGGACACTTGACCACCAACAGAACCAAGACGAACCGTGACAATAGCATCGTTTACAAAATTCCCTGCAAAGGATGTGACTGTGCATACTACGGAGAGACATACAGAGGACTTAACAACAGACTCAAGGAACACAAAGCGGACATTAGACACCACCGAGAAACCAACGCTCTAGTTAACCACATTGACACAGAGGGACATTTGCCTAACTGGGAGGGTTCCACCATTCTAGCTAAAGGACTACAAAAGAAACAACGGAAAATAATTGAATCACTTTACATTGCCAACCACAAAAACACAAACAAGAGAACTGGTGACTCGAAATGGACAAAATCTACCGCGACACTTGCCCTCCAAGAATGGCTTCCCAGACCCCCCGATCCTAAGTAGATACCTTTTTCCCACTTCGGCCTACCCTCTCCAGCTTTCTTCCTTTCACTCTGAAGTTCCTCCATGCTACCTTGCCCCACCTTTTCATCATGATTTATTCTTTTAATGCTATTTGTTACTATTTATTTTCAACACTATTATTATCATTGTTATTGTAACTATTATTTATTCATTATCTCTATCATTATATATATTTATAATTTTATCATTACATTTCTATTTGTATTTGTATTATTACCATCATTATTATTATTACTTTCATAATCTTTATTATTATTATTGTTATTATTATTGTTACTATTTAAATATTTAATTGATTTTTCGTTTTTTCGTTTTTATTATCATTGTTTTCACTTTATTGTCATAATTACTATTAATAATCTTTATTTCTTGGTTATTAGTATTATCATTTTTATTTTTATTATTGTTTTTATTATTATTACTTTTATTTTATTGTTATTATTTCCTGTATTGATACTATCATTTTTGTTATTATTGTTAATATTATTATTTAAATATTTATCTTCATCGTTATCATTACTATTGTTACATTTTCTATTAATAATTTCTTTGGTATTAGTGTTATCATATTTAATTGTAAAAATGTCTTCATTGTTACGTGAGCCACAATGTGATGTTCACATTCGCCACCAACTATGGTAACTCGGAGAGGTGGTGAGGTCCACCCCATGTATATAATGCCCACAGCCCGTTTGTACACATATTCCTTTGAAAAAGCATACCTGCGAAACTAGTCAGGAATAAACTCAAGACTAAGACTCCTGTGTTTCCTATTCCGCTTACATCAACCTGTCAGAATGTCTCAACATATATATATATATATATACATATATATATACATATATATATGTATATATATATATATATATATATATATATATATATGTGTGTGTGTGTGTGTGTGTGTGTGTGTGTGTGTGTGTGTGTGTGTGTGTGTGTGTGTGTGTGTTTGTGTGTTTGTGTATCAGGGCAGTAAAAATAAATAAATAAAAAATAAGCTAACGAAAGTAAAATCTGCAAAAGACCTAGGAGTAATCATCACAAAGGACATGTCCCCTGTTAAACAGATAAACAAAATTGTCGGTGAAACCCATAACTTGCTAAGATCAATAAAGGTGGCTATTTACTAAATTAGCTTTGCATGGAATAAGTGGTAGCCTATTAGGTTGGACTAGTAATTGGTTGAATGGGCCACTTCTATTCATAGTATATATAAATGATAAAGACCATGGACTAAAATCTACTGTTTCCAAATTTGCTGATGATACAAAACTGTGCGGAGTGGCAAATGATCATTTTAGTCTAAATATTCAAGAAGATTTAGATAAATTACAGCAATGGTCTGAAAAGTGGCTAATGAAATTTAACACAAGTAAATGCAAGGTAATGCACATAGGTAAAAATAACAGTAAGTACGATTACAAGTTATTTGGAAATTCGTTAACAAAAGTGGATAGTGAAAAAGATCTCGGCGTAATTATCAGTAACGACCTCAAATCATCCAAGCAGTGTATTTCAGCCTCTGAGAAAGCAAATAAGATTCTGGGACTGATTGCGCGATCTTTTGATTTCAAAAGTCCATCACTCATTAACAAGCTATATAAATCGTTAGTTCGTCCA
>NC_134808.1:601474-613261 GCF_046742065.1 Oratosquilla oratoria
ATCATATATATATATATATATGTATATATATATATATATATATGTATATATATATATATATACATATATATATACATATATATATATATACATATATATACATATACATATATATATATATATATATATATATATATATATATATATATATATATTGCTTGAAACCACGAGGAAATCAACGATCGGAATACTGAACGTTTTCGTCTACTTAAGACATTTCCAAAGTACTTTGAAAATGTTTTTAATAGACGAAAACGTTCAGTATCCCGATATTTGATTTCCTCGTGGTTTCAAGCAAAATACCTTTATTCAAGTGTTTTATGTGATTACTGTTGCACATATATATATAATATATATATATATGATATACACATATATATAATATATATATATATATATATATATATATATATATATACATATATGAATATATATATGATATAAATATATATATGCATATATATATATATATGTATATATTACAAAGGATTACAAAGGCGGAGCATGCCGAAAAAGAGACCTTTTGATCCATATCTAGGTCGGATGCGAAAAAAAAATCATATTAATAATAAAACAATAAAATTAACTATAATGATGTAGATAACAAATAAAACAAATGAATAAATGCATAGGTATAGTTAAATAATAAACAAACAGGTAAATAGTAAATACTAATAAATTGACATATAACTAATAATAAATGAAAATCAGACAGACAAATGATAACAAAACAAAAACAAATAATATAAGATAAATTATAAGCATTACAGCATCTTACTTAGGTATTTATCTAACTGATTCTTAAAGCTTCGAACTGAACTACATTGCACTACCTGTGCATGCAGGAAGTTTATTCCATTTATTTACTACACGGTTGGCAAAGTTGTTTCTACCTACTTCTAAATTGAATCTATTTCCGGACAGTTTGAGACCATTGTTTCTTGTCTGATTCTCATTCAATGTGAAAATTTTGTCACTTTTGATGTTGTCAATTCCCTTTAAAATCTTAAAGACCTGTATCAAGTCACCTCTGAGTCTACGCTTTTTTAGGGAAAACAGATTCATGTGTTTTAGTCGATTTTCGTATGATTTATTTTTGATATTTGGAATCAGTTTTGTGGCTCGCCGTTGTACTTTTTCCAGTCTGTCAATGTCTTTAATGAGATTCGGTGACCATACAGAAACAGCATATTCCAAATGTGGACGAACTAACGATTTATATAGCTTGTTAATGAGTGATGGACTTTTTAAATCAAAAGATCGCGCAATCAGTCCCAGAATCTTATTTACTTTCTCAGAGGCTGATATACACTGCTTGGATGATTTGAGGTCGTTACTGATAATTACGCCGAGATCTTTTTCACTATCCACTTTTGTTAACGAATTACCAAATAACTTGTAATCGTACTTACTGTTATTTTTACCTATGTGCATTACCTTGCATTTACTTGTGTTAAATTTCATTAGCCACTTTTCAGACCATTGCTGTAATTTATGTAAATCTTCTTGAATATCTAATTGGTTTGAGTGATCATTTGCCACTCCGCACAGTTTTGTATCATCAGCAAATTTGGAAACAGTAGATTTTAGTCCATGGTCTATATCATTTATGTATACTATGAATAGAAGTGGCCCAAGAACGGAACCCTGAGGAACTCCACTTGCAACACTTTTCCATCCAGAAGTTTTTCCATTTAAAACAACTCTCTGTTTTCGACCATTCAACCAATTACTAGTCCAACCTAATAGGCTACCACTTATTCCATGCAAAGCTAATTTAGTAAGTAGTCTTTCGTGTGGGACGGTATCAAAAGCTTTTGCAAAGTCTAGATATATTTAATCTATATTGTTTCTTTTGTCATAATTCGAGATAACTGTGTTGTAGAATTCGAGTAAGTTAGTCACGCAAGAACGTTTCCGTCTGAAACCATGCTGGCTATCATTTATCAAACGGTTACTTTCTAAATGATGTTCGATAGCATCTCTGATGATAGTTTCCATTATTTTTCCTACGATTGAAGTCAGACTTATAGGCCTATAGTTATTTGGTTTCTTTTTGTCACCTTTTTTGAATATGGGAGTAACGTTAGCTAGCTTCCATTCTCTTGGGACATCTCCGGATATGATGAATTTCTTGAAAATAATTTCTAATGGAACAACAATCTCATTTTTAATTTCCTTTAAGATTCTTGGATGCCAATCGTCAGGCCCTGGTGTTTTATTAACTTTGAGTTTGTCTATACACCTTTTAATTTTTTCTTTTGTTATATTTACCGTAGTGAGTAAGTTTACCCCAGACTTTTCACAGGTTTCAGTTTGGAATTCACTTTGAGGTGTTTCGTTTACGAATACCGAGCTAAAATAATTGTTTAAGATATTACACATTCCTTCATTTGAATATTGAAGTTGACCGTCAGCAGATAATAGTGGACCAATGTGATTCCTAACAACCTTTTTATCTCTAATGTAACTATAGAATTCTTTGGGATTCTCTTTGGATTTATCAGCGATATTCATTTCGTATTGTCGTTTTCTTTTCTTTTTTTCTTTTTTAAAACTCTCTGTATTAAAACATAACTTTCATAGTCATTAAACGCACCTAAGCACTTATATTTCTTATAAGCCTGTCTCTTTTTAGCAATACTTTTTTCAGTTTCTTTGTCGAGCCACTTTGGGCGAGCCTGATTTGGGGGACGTCTGTCCTTAAAAGGAATGTAAGTTTGAATCATCTTAGTGAGCGTATTTTGAAATATTTCCCACATCTGATCTACAGGTCTTTCGTTTAATTTTGCCTCCCAATCTGTAAGCTGAAGCTCCTGACGTAGTCCTATGAAGTGAGCTTTACTGAAATCGGGTATTTTAGAAACACATATATATGCAGTCGCCCTAACTCCAAGTACATCGGCGTAACCACCACAACACTGTCGAAGAGGATCTCAGCCCATTTGCAGGACGGCGCCATAAGGAGGCATTACCTGTACGAACATGGGCTCGTACTCAAAAGGCACCACATGGAAAACAACACCACCATCATCGAGAGAAACAACGACACCAGACGACTAAGAATGACAGAAGCGGTGCTCATTTTCAACCAAAAACCCGCTATCAACATCCAGCAACAGCCCGAAATATCTTTACCAACCAGAAGGCAGAGAATGATTCCCGTGCGCTGATTGGCTGACGCCACCGCCCCGGGCGCTGCCCGTGATCCACTCCCCACCGCTATATACCGTCCCACAGCCACTTCGATTCATTCTCCGTCATCAATTTGACCAGCCCACACCTCCTGAAGATGGCCAGTTAAGGCCGAAAGACGTCTCGAGAGATATACACCATGGACTTCAGCAATCTGCTTAAGAACCTGCTTCCAGACGACCGCACGTTGGTGCGCAACTTAGAAAAGCATTTCTACAAGCATAATAATGCTATCGCAGCTGTTGACTTCAACAACGCATGCATCATAAATGGCCTCCTTCCAAAATACATATATATATATATATGCATATATATATATACATATATATATGTATTTATATACATATATATATACGATATATATGTATATATATATATATATAAATATATATATATGTATATATATATATATATATAATATATACGTGTGCGTGCGTGTGTGTGTTTGTGTGTGTGTATGTGTGTGTGTGTGTGTGTATGTGTGTGTGTGTGTGTGTGTGTGTGTGTGTGTGTGTGTGTGTGTGTGTGTGTGTGTGTGTGTGTGTGTGTGTGTGTGTGTGTGTGTGTGTGTGTGTGTGTGTGCGGGTGTGTGTGTGCGTGTGTGTGTGTGTGTGTGTGTGTGTGTGTGTGTGTGTGTGTGTGTGTGTGTGTGTGTGTGTGTGTGCTCGTGTGTACGTGTGTCCGTGTGTGTGTGTGTGTGTGTGTTTGTGTGCGCGCGCGTTTGTGTGTGTGTGTGTGTGTGTGTGTGTGTGTGTGTGTGTGTGTGTGTGTGTGTGTGTGTGTGTGTGTGTGTGTGTGTGTGTGTGTGTTTGTGTGTGTGTGTGTGTGTGCGTGTGTGTGTTTGTGTGTGTGTGTGTGTGCGTGTGTGTGTATGTGTGCGTGTGTGCGTGTGAGTGTATGTGTGTGTGCGTGTGTGCGTGTTGTTGTGTGTGTGTGTGTGTGTGTGTGTGTGTGTGTGTGTGTGTGTGTGTGTGTGTGTGTGTGTGTGTGTGTGTGTGTGTGTGCGTGCGTGTGTGCACGCGGGCGTTATTCATCTCCAGGATGATGTGCTTCATTACTCGTATCTATCCAACATTTACCACGCCACACAGAATCTACTTAAGCTGAAGAAAGCATCCACAACTAGTCGGAGACATGTCAGGTAAGTAGAAGAAAACAAGAGAAGATGAAGAAGAAGAAGAAGAAGAAGAAGAAGAAGAAGAAGAAGAAGAAGAAGAAGAAGAAGAAGAAGACGAAGAAGAAGAAGAAGAAGAAGAAGAAAAAGAAAGGAAGCACTTAGTAGCTGACCGAGATTTTAAAACTGTCTTTTTTCGTGGAGAGGGGGGGGGGGTTCGGTTGAGAAATAAAACTTGAGACCCATAAGGCAAGGAAATAAGGATTCCCGAACGAAGAGGCCTGGATTTTTTTTTCTAAGTAGATTCCATCTACCAGTATATAAACACTAAGACCCAAAAGACATGAAAATAAAGACCACAGATTAGTTGCAGGAAACGAGCTACAAGGTGTTGGGGGATGCCCTGTGCTAAGACACAAAAGGCTATCGTGAGATTTTCTTAACCTTCTCCTCTCTTCTCTTCCCTTCCCTTCACTTCACTTCACTTCCATTCCCTTCCCTTCACTTCACTTCACTTCACTTCACTTCACTTCATTTCATTTCATTTCTCTTCCCTTCCCTTCCCTTTCTTTCCCTTCCCTTCCCTTCCTTTCCTTACCTTCCCTTCCCCTCCCTTCCCTTCCCTTCCCTTCCCCTTATTTCCCTTCACTTCCCTTTGCTTCCATTCCATTCCCTTCCCTTCCTTCCCCTTCCCCTTCCTTCCCTTCCCTTCCCTTCCCTTCCCTTTTCTTTCCTTCCCTTCCCTTCTTTTCCCTTCCCTTCCTTTCCCTTCCCTTCCCTTCCCTTGCCTTCCCTTCCCTTCTCTTTCCTTTTGATTCCCTTTCCATTCCCTTCCCTTTCTTTCTCTTCCCTTCCGTTTCCATCACTTACCTTCCCTTCCTTCCCTCATCTTTTCCTTTCCATTTCTTTCCTTTCCCCTCCCTTCTCTTGCCTTCCCTTGCCTTGCCTTGCCTTCCCTTGCCTTCCCTTCGCCTCCCTTCCTTTTCCCAATCCCTTTCATTCCCTTCCCTTGCTCTCTCTTCTCTTCCCTCTCCATCATTTACCTTCGCTTCCTTCCCTCATCCTTTCCTTTCCCTTTCTTTCTTTCCTTTCCCTTCCCTTCTTTTCCCTTGCCTTGCCTTGCCTTCCCTTCCCTTTCCTTCCCTTCGCCTCCCTTCCTTTCCCTTCCTTTTCCCAATCCCTTTCCTTCCCTTCCCTTGCTTTCTCTTCTCTTCCCTTTCCATCACTTACCTTCCCTTCCTTCCCTCATCCTTTCCTTTCCCTTTCTTTTCTTTCCTTTCCTTTTCCTTCCCTTCTCTTGCCTTCCCTTACCTTGCCTTGCCTTCCCTTGCCTTCCCTTTTCTTTCCTTCCCTTCGCTTCCCTTCCTTCCCCCCATCCCTTTCCGTCCCTTCCCTTCCCTTTCCTTCCCCTCCCTTTCTTCCCTTTTCCTTCCCTTCCCTTTCTTTCCTTTTCCTTCCCTTTCCTTACCCTACTTTCCCTTTCCTCCCTTTCCCTATACCTTCCCTTCCCTTCCCTCCCTTTCCCCATCCCTTTCCGTCCATTCCAATTCCCTTCCCTTTTCTTCCCTTCCCTTCCCTTCCCTTCACTTCCCTTCCCTTCCTTTCCCTTCCCTTCCCTTCCCTTCCCTTCCCTTCCCTTCCCTTCCCTTCCCTTCTCTTCCCTTCTCTCCCCTTCTCTTCCCTTCCCTTCCTTTTGATTCCTTTCCCTTCTTTACCCATCCCCTCCTTTCCCTTTCCCTCCCTTCCCTTCTCTTCTTTGTCCTTCCCTTCCTTTCCTTTACTTTTCCTTCTCTTCCCTTCCCTTTCCTTCCTTTTCCTTTCCTTCCCTTGTTTTCCCTTCGCTTCCTTTCCCTTGCCTTCCCTTCCTTTCCCTTCCCTTGCCTTCCCTTCCTTTCCCTTGCTTTCCCTTCCCTTCCCTTCCCTTTCCTTTTATTTCCCTTCCATTCCTTTCCCTTGCTTTCCCTTCCCTTTCCATCACTTTCTTTCCCTTCCTTCCCTCATTCTTTCCTTTCCCTTTCTTTCTATGCCCTTCCTTTCCCTTCCCTTCCCTTCCCTTCCCTTCCCTTCCTTTCCCTTCCCTTCCCTTCCCTTCCCTTTCCTTCCCTTCCCTTCCTTTTCCTTCCCTTCCCTTTCCTTCCCTTTCCTTCCTCCCTTCCCTTCCCTTCCCTTCCCTTCCCTTCCCTTCCCTTTCTTTCCATTTCCTTCCCTTTTCTTCCCACACTTTCCCTTTCCTCCCTTTCCCGTTACCTTCCTTTCCCTTATCTCCCTTTCCCCATCCCTTCCCTTCTCTTTCCGTTTTTTTCGTTTCTCTTCCTTTCCCTTTCTTTCTCCCATCCCTTCCCTTCTTTTCCTTCTCCCTTCCTTTTCCTTCCCTTTCCTTCACTTCCTTCCCCCATCCCTTTATTTCCCTTTCTTTTCTTTTTCTTCCCTTCCCTTCCCTTCCCTTTCCTCCCCCATCCCTTCCCTTTTTTCTTTCCCTTACTGTTATTTCTGCCGCTACCAACACTTTCAGTTCCCTTCTGTTATATTGTAATTTTTCATTCACTTACAACTTTCATTTTCTTTTTGTCATTGTATTATTGAAGTCACTCATCTGTAGACCCCATGCCTTTTTCGTAATGTATGCATTTAGTCAAATTCCATTACTCAGTAACGAAGGTGAATTAAATTGAGCTTAAACATTTCTTCATTTTCTTCGTGAATTCTGGTACAAGGTATGGTCTTAGGTACACCAGAGGATTCCCACCTGGGATTCCCTTACACCCACCATGCCAAGTCTGCTTCGACGTCACTATTTAATTCAACCAATAAATTTGAACGTTACAATTAGTGCCACCCTTTAAGGGCGTGACTTTACCTCCGTACACCAATGATTTCACTCCTCCTCCACCCTTGTCTCCAATCAGAAAGGATATTATATTGTCTTAAGGAATAATGCTTACGCAAGCAGTCTTTTCACGAAGCGAAGTGGCTTAGCGTTAACATTTCGCAACATCAGCACCCCTATCGATACCCTAGCTTGTATTCACAAACGTTGGACGGTGAGCGAGAATATGCAACTCTGCAACTCCTTAGCGGCCATTGTTTTCAAAACATCTAAGTCGTAAAATTAATTTCTCGCCACCTACCCCTCTATCTACCTACTTGTCTACCTCAATCTACCAGCCTCTTACACTTTCCTTCTTTTTCCTTCACTTCCCTTCCCTACCTTTCCATTCCCTTCCCTTTCCTTCTTTTCCCTTTCCTTACCTTTCCTATACTTTCCTTTCCTTTCCCCATTTTTCCCTTATCTTCCCTTCCCTTCCTTTCCCTTCCCTTCCCTTCCCTTCCATTCCCTTTCCTTTCCTTCCCTTCCCTTCCCTTCCCTTCCCTTTCCTTCCCTTCCTTTCCCTTCCCTTCCCTTTCTTCCATTCTTTTCCTTTCCCTCCCTTTCCCCATCCCTTCTCTTCCCTTCCCTTCCTTTCCCTTCCCTTCCTTTTCCCGTTTCATTCCTTTCCTTCTCCTTCTCTTCCCTTCCCTTTCCTTCCTTTACATTTCCTTCCTTTCCCTTCCTTTCACTTCCCTTCCCTTCCCTTCCCTCTCTTGCCTCCCTTCCCTTCCCTTCCCTTCCCTTCCCTTCCCTTCCCTTCCCTTCCCTTCCCTTCCCTTCCCTTCCCTTCCCTTCCCTTCCCTTCCCTTACCTTCCCTTCCCTTCCCTTCCCTTCCCTTCCCTTCTCTTGCCTCCCCTCCCTTCCCTTCCCTCCTTCCCTTCCCTTCCCTTCCCTTCCCTTCCCTTCCCTTCCCTTCCGTTCCCTTCCCTTCTCACTTCACTTCCCTGCTCTTCACTTCACTTCGCTCCCCTTCATATCACTTCACTTTGCTTCCCTTTACTTTCCCACTTTTTTCAATTTCACTTCGTTTTCCTATCGTTCCTACTTGAATTTTTCCCCTTTCTTTTATGAAGTCTCCCTCCATTACCTCAGGTGGTGGGTGGGCCATTCATCATTCCATAGTCCATAATCAAATGTCTTAGGCTCTTCCACCTTTCGCTTATTCTCTACTTCGTCCCTCCTTCCTTCCCTCCCTTACTCCCTACCTCCTTACCTCCCTCCTTCGCTCCTCCTCTCTTCCTTCATTTCCTATCTCTTTTTATTTCTCCTGTCCTTTTTCATTTCGCATTTCCCAGCATTTCTCACTCCCTCTCTCATTTCCCATTTCGCTCATTCCATCCCTCACTCCTACCTCCCTACTCCCTCCTTCACACCATTCCTTCCTCTCACTATCCTAGCTTCCCTTCTTCTCTTCCTCCCTCCTTCTCTCCATTTCTCTCCCTCTCCTACATTTTATTCTCCTTCACTACATACCTCCCTTCATCTCTCCCACTGTCTTACTTTCCCTTCTTTGCTTCTTATCTCCCTTTATCCTTCTACTCCTCCATTCTTCCATCCCTCCATCCATCCATGCCTCCATCCCTCCACCCCTCCGTCCCTCCATCTCTCCACCCCTCCATCCCTCCACCCCTCCATCCCTCCACCCCTCCATCCCTCCACCCCTCCATCCCTCCACCCCTCCATCCCTCCACCCCTCCATCCCTCCACCCCTCCACCCCTCCACCCCTCCATCCCTCCACCCCTCCATCCCTCCACCCCTCCATCCCTCCACCCCTCCATCCCTCCACCCCTCCATCCCTCCACCCCTCCATCCCTCCACCCCTCCATCCCTCTACCCCTCCATCCTTTCATCCATCCATCCTTCCACCCCTCCATTCCTCCATCCCTCCATCCCTCCATCCCTCCTTCCCTCTATTCCTCCATCCCTCCATCTCTCCTTCCTTCTATTCCCCCTCCAACCCTCCTTCTCTCCTTCCCCCGTCCCCTCTTCCCCTCGTCTTCTCCTTCTCCTATCCCTCCTTCACTCTTTCCCTTCTTCCCTCGCCCCTCCTTCCCCCATCCCTATCCCTCCTTCTCTCTTTCCTTCTTTCCCTCCTTCTCTCTTTCCTTCTTTCCCTTCTTCTCTCTTTCCTTCTTTCCCTTCTCCCCTTCTTCCCTTTTTCTTTCCTTCCCTTCTTCCTTCCTCCCTCCTTCCCTTCCCCCTCCTTCTCCCCTATTTTCCATCCCTTCTTCCTTCCCTCCTTCCTTTCTCCCTTACTTCCTTCCTTCTCTCCTTCCCTCCTTTTCTCCTTCCTTCTTTCCTTCCTACCTTTCTTCCTTTCTTCCTTCTGTCCTTCCTTCCTTCCTTCTGTCCTGCCCTTCTTCCCTCCTTCTCTTCTTCTCTCCTTCCCTCCTAATCTCCTTACCTCCTTTTCTTCTTCCCTCCTTCCCTCCCACTCTCCTTCCCTCATCTCTGCTTTCCTCTTTCCCTCCCGCCCTCCTACTCTCCGTTCTTCCTTCCCTACTCTCCTTCTTTTTTATTCTCTCTCTCTCTCTCTCTCTCTCTCTCTCTCTCTCTCTCTCTCTCTCTCTCTCTCTCTCTCTCTCTCTCTCCTCTCTCTCATCTCTCTCTCTCTTCTCTCTCTCTTTCTCTCTCTCTCTCTCTCCTCTCTCTCTCCTCTCTCTCTCTCTCATTCTCTCTCTCTCTCTCTCTCCTCTCTCTCTCTCTCTCTCTCTTCTCTCCCTCTCTCTCTCTCTTCTCTCCCTCTCTCTCCTCTCTCTCTCTCTCTCTCTCCTCTCATCTCTCCCTCTCTCTCTCTCTCTCTCTCTCTCTCTCTCTCTCTCTGATCTTGTTAGCATCGGGCGGGGCCGCCGCCACTCACTTTCTTCCACTGTGCTCCCCTTACCTCCAGGGCAGTGAACAGTCGCCGGTTGAGGGTGCGCAGTTCAGCGTGACATCACTTGGTCTTACCTGGATAAGAAATTACAGTTTCCCCCTCCTCTTCTTCCTCATTCTCCTCCTCCTTTTCTTTCTCTGCCTTTCCCTCTCTCTCCGCCTCCTCTTCCTTGTTCTCATCTTTATCTTCATCCTCGTCCTCTTCCTCGTTTCCTCCCTTCCTCTTCCTCATTCTCACCCTCATCCTTGTCTTTAACATTGTTTTATAATTATACTCAATTTCATCCTTCTCCTCATCTCCACTTTTATCTTTATCTTCATCCTTATCTCCTTCCTCATCCTCAACCTTACAATCATCATTATCCTTAGGCCCATCCTTATTCTTATCTTCTTTCTCCTCTTCTACCCACTTTCCACTCCTTCCTGTCCTTCCACCATCTACTTCATCCTATTTTCGTTCTTTTTCTCCACCTCCTCCCCTTCTTCCCTCTTAAAGAAGTCGCCCCTCCTCTTAGTTAGACGGGAATGCAGGAAAACAAGTAAAAGAACAAAAAATGGTCGACGGAAGTGCGCATGCGTGGGCCAGGGGCACCAGACGCCAAATTAGAGGAGCCAAATTAGGCAAATTAACGACTTGTATTCGCCCCCAAAAAAAGAACGTGTGGATTTCCAAATATGAAGCGCCTAATACGTAATACAAGAGTCGCTAATGCTTTGCCCATAACCCTAAATACGCATTAACCCATTTGTGTTAATACCACCATTATCGCCACCACAGTCACCATCGCCACTATGACTACCACCACTATCACCCCCATCAGCCCCTACTACAACCCCCAGTAACACAACCACTAACACAACTACAACCACCACAACCAAAGCCACAACCACAACCATCACCACAACCACAACTACAAACACAACAATAAGCACAACCACAACCACAACCATCACCACAACCATAACCGCAACCATCACCACAACCATCACCACAACCACAACCATCACCACAACCACAACCACAACTACAACCACAACTACAACCACAACTACAACCACAAGCACAACAACAAGCACCACCAATGTCATTAATAACAACCACAACCATAACCACAACCATCACCACAACCATCACCACAACAACCAGCACCACCACTGTCATTAATAACAGTGCCACCGGCAATAACGCTCGTAATTCTATTTTCCCTCGTCCTGCTGCCTGTGGGAACAAACTTCTCGCCGATGTGATCGCAGATGACAGACACCAAAGATTGATGCCTTTGAACGGGAAGAAGAGCGAAGGATCAGTTTCCTTCGTCTGATAAAATCACCTGGCGGCGGCGGCGGCGGCGGCGGCGGCGGCGGCGGCGGCATGATGACGGATAATTTCAATCTTGTTCTGGGTTACGATGAAACTCTTGTGGAATTTATTCTGTCTGACGCCAGGCGATTTTATTCAGTTCATTGGGGACGCACTTGTCGCACTGCTGACGACGTGCCCGTACCCTCTGGCTTTTACTTCTTCAGGAACTTCGCAAGAATAGAAAGTCCTCGAAGTCATTTCGTCTCAGCTGGTGTTCAGGACTAACTTCCAGAATCTTCTTTTTTCGGATTCTCATTATTTCTTCAAGATATTTTCTGGGACACGATTGATAATGAGCACCAGACCGTTTCTGCCGATCTGCTACCCTCTCTGTGTGTTCTCAAGTATACGGTAAAAAAAAAAAAAAAGA
>NC_134808.1:628761-643761 GCF_046742065.1 Oratosquilla oratoria
TGTGTGTGTGTGTGTGTGTGTGTGTGTGTGTGTGTGTGTGTGTGTGTGTGTGTGTGTGTGTGCGTGTGTGTGTGTGCGTGTGTGCGTGTGTGTGTGTGTGTGTGTGTGTGTGTGTGTGTGTGTGTGTGTGTGTGTGTGTGTGTTTGTGTGTGTGTGTGTGTGTGTGTGTGCGTGTGTGTGTGTGTGTGTGAGTGTGTGTGTGTGTGTGTGTGTGTGTGTGTGTGTGTGTGTGTGTGTGTGTGTGTGTGTGTGTGTGTGTGTGTGTGTGTGTGTGTGTGCGTGAATGTGCGTGTGTACGTGCGTGTACGTGAAATAGTGAACGAGTGAGTGAGTGAGGCACTAATAGAATACTAATAAGGACTTAATGCATATGAGAGCCGTGCGCCGAAGAAACCAATAAGACTATTTGTAAAAGTGGCGGGAAACTGTGAAACGAATCTAAAATTTTGTCTTCGGGGATAAAAGTGGGCCTTTGACATTTTTCTTCCGTAATGGTTAGATACGTTGTCGTTGTCGTTGTCGTTGTCGTTGTCGTTGTCGTTGTTGTTGTTGTTGTCGTTGTCGATGTCGATGTCGATGTCGATGTCGTTGTCGTTGTCGTTGTCGTTGTCGTTGTCGTTGTCGTTGTCGTTGTTGTCGTTGTCGTTGTCGTTGTCGTTGTCATTGTCATTGTCATTGTCATTGTCGTTGTAGTTGTCGTTGTCGTTGTTGTTGTCGTTGTCGATGCCGATGTCGTAGACGTTGTCGTTGTCGTTGTCGTTTTCGTTGTCGTTGTCGTTGTCGTTGTCATTGTCGTTGTCATTAATATGTTGTCGTTGTTGTCGTTGTCGTTGTCGTTGTCGTTGTCGTTGTCGTTGTCGTTGTCATTGTCGTTGTCGTTGTAGTTTTCGTTGTCGTTGTAGTTGTCGTTGTCGTTGTCGTTGTCGTTGTCGTTGTAATTGTCATTGTCGTTGTCGTTGTCGTTGTCGTTGTCGATGTCGTTGTCATTGTCATTGTCATTGTCATTGTCATTGTTGTTGTTGTTGTTGTTGTCGTTGTCGTTGTCGTTGTCGTTGTCGTTGTCGTTGTCGTTGTCGTTGTCGTTGTCGTTGATGTTGGCGTTGATGTTGTCGTTTCTCGTTGTCGTTGTCGATGTCGTTGTCGCTGTCGTCGTCGTTGTTGTTGTCGTTGTTGTTGTTGTTGTTGTCATTGTTGTTGTCGTTGCTGTTGTCGTTGTTATGTTGTCGTTGTCGTTGTCGTTGTTTGTCGTTGTCGTTGTCGTTGTCGTTGTCGTTGTCGTTGTCGTTGTCGTTGTCGTTGTCGTTTTCGTTTTCGTTGTCGTTGTCGTTGTCGTTGTCGTTGTCGTTGTCGTTGTCGTTGTCGTTGTCGTTGTCGTTGTCGTTTTCGTTGTCGTTGTTGTTTTCGTTGTCGTTGCCATTGTCGTTTTCGTTATCGTTGTCATTGTTGTTGCTGTTGTCGTTGTCGTTGTCGTTGTCGTTGTCGTTGTCGTTGTCGTTGTCGTTGTTGTTGTTGTTGTTGTTGCAGTTGTCGTTGTCCTTCTCGTTGTTGTTGTCGTTGTTGTTGTTTTTCTGTTATCGATGTAGATAAACGTCTGTTGTATCTATTATCATTTGTCGTCATCATCGTCGCCGTCGTCTTCGTTGCCGTAGTCGTCGACATATTTCTTTTCTTTGACTTCATTTTCTTGATCCTCCTCATCATCATCACTTTCACCACTGTTGTCTGACATCTTCATTTTCATTACTATCTTCTTCATTATCGTTATCGTCGTCAACATGATTCTCCTTGAATCTGCTCTATATTCATGCGACGGTCCAACAGCTGCAAGCGCAGGGTCATAATTTTCCTCGACAACAGCTGACTCAGCTGTAATGCCCGATAACGTTCGTCCAGCTGTCGGGTATGATCGGTGACCCAGGTGCCTGGCGCCACGATTCAACCAGCTGTCTGTTAAAAGTTCCAACTGTCGAACACGGAAAGGTAACTGTCTCTTCTATTCGGGTCACCACCTATGAAGTATGGCCAATGGACCAGCTTTGGTGGATGAAATGGACACCAGTTGTCCAGTGTGGTATGTCAACCATCTGTCACGTGTATCACATGAGAATGTCAGGTCATGTTCAGAATGTCAGGTCACGTTCAGAATTTCAGGTCAAGTGTGTGGACGGGAGCATTTGAGAGATATTTTTTTTTATTTCGTTGTTTTATTTGTATTGTACAATCAAGGCCTTGTATAAACAATTTAGTTGTATTTCATTGTATTCACTTTACCTTATCTCTCTTCTTATCTATTTATTTAGTTAGTTAGTTATTTGTTTATTAATTTGTTTATCTATTTATCCATCTTATTTATTAATTTCTTTACCTATTTATTTATTTGTTTTGTTCATTTATTTATTTGTTTACATATCTATTCATCTATTTATCTATTTATTTATCTACTTACTTATATATTTATTAATCTATCTATTTGTTTAATTATTTATTAAATTGTGTATTCATTCATTCATTCATTTATTTGCATATTTATTGATTTCTTTGTTAATTTGTTTGTTTGTTTAATTATCTATTTCTAAGTTCTATCAACAAGTATTCATATAAATGATATCGCCTTATTTTATCTTCGTTATTTACCTGCATACTTGCCTATCTACCTCATTATTTAAATATATATCTGTTTATCTATCCATATATCTATCAAACTATTTATATAATATCATGAAGGTTTCGGTATAACTTTTCCTATGACACATGACTGCCATGAGCTGTCTCACCACAAGGGCAAAGGTGACTTCTAGCTTTCATGCTGGGAGCATCCTGGTGTATGGTACCCATTTTAATACACGCATCCCGCCTCACAATTTTATTAATTGTATATACACCCTCTGTTATACCAGAACACTTTTCATTGTTACACACTCTTCATGACTTTATACACCTAGTGGATGCCATGCAGAGTATCTGAAAAAAGAAGGTACAGTTATGGCGGACTGGCTGATGAGGTTATTTTATGTTTGTTTAAGAGAGGGTAGAGTGCCGGAGGACTGGAGGAGTGCCTGTATAGTTCCATTTTACAAGGGAAAAGGGGGCAAGTGTGAGTGTGGTAGTTTCAGAGGGATCAATTTGGTAAGTGTACAGTAGTTGGGAAGGCTTATGGGATGGTCTTGATTGAGCGGATTAGAAGAGGATCAGAGGGAGTAATTGGTGAAGAATAGGGTGGGTTTAGGATAGGTTGGGGTTGTGTAGTTCAGATTTTTGTGGTAAGACAAATATGTGAGAAAGCTATAGGAAAAGGTAAGCATTTATTTTGGGCTTTTGTGGATATGGAAAAGGCTTATTACAAGGTAGATAAGAAGGCACTGTGGGAGTTATTGCAGATATATGGGATAGGAGGAAAGCTGTTAAGAGCAGTCAAGAGTTTCTACGAGAGCAGTAGAGCTTATGTTAGTATTAGAAATGGAGAGGGTGAGTGGTTTGAGGTAAAGGTGGGACTTCATCAGGGATGTGTCATGTCGCCTTGGCTGTTTAATTTATACATGGATGAGGTGGTGCGAGAGGTGAATGCAAGAGTAGTGAGTCAGGAATTGGAGATGGCTAAAGAAAATGGAGAAAAGTGGGAAATAAGTTTTTGTTTGCTGACGACACTGCGCTTGTGGCAGGATCAGAGGAGGGATTGAGGAAGTTAGTGACAAAGTTTGGGAAGGTGTGTGAAAGAAGGAAGTTGAAGATATATGTGGGTAAATGTTTGGTGATGAGATGTACAAAGGGCGAAAGCGGCAGCAGGCTGGAAGCGAATATTAAGGGTGTAGCGATGTTACTGTGGTGAAGAGAAAGAGGTTTGGTGAGTTCGTCTCCTTTATTATAAGGTACGAGTGAAGAGGCCAAACGCAGAGTATGGGAGTCCAATATATTTTACGTTTCGCCCAGCAGGGCTTCTTCAGAAATAACATCGATGAAAAACATTTTACTCCTTATATAGCCCGAGCCTTGCGGGCAGAAACAAACATTAAAATGGTGTACACACAATTTGCGCAAATTGCTTGTTACTTGTAATTAAAATTGCCAATGGTTTGTTTATTGTAAAAAATCCACTATTCTGATTTATATTTTCTATGAGGGATATAAACGCCGATTCTAAACATCTACGTTTCATTGTATGGTTTTCATATTTTATAATCTTGGAATTATTCCAATCAGCATTGTTGCCGGTATCGAATCTATGTTTAACAATGGCATTATTCATATTGTATGTTTTCATATCATATCTATGTTCTAATACTCTCTTATCAATACCACGGAAACTTTCACCAATGTAAACCTTTTCACAACCTAGACATGGCACACAATAAATACCTGCTTGACGAATATTTTCCCTGCTCTTATTTTGGCTTTTAATGAGGTTACCAACTGTTACTGAACTGGTTTTAACAACCTTAAAACCAGCCTTGTTTAATAATGGGGAAATATTGTCTGCAACTGAGGTATTAGGTAATATGATCCTCTTTGTATATTCTTCTTTTATTTTTCCAACTCTTTTGTGAATAGTTCCAGCTTTCTTCTTGGCTTTTAGAATAAAATAAGGAGGGTATTTTAGTTCAGTAAAAGCGTTAAAAATGTTATTTGGAAAGAGTGAACATGAGGGGGCGTCCTAGGATGGAATGGATAGATGGGGTAAAGGGGGCATTGGGAAAGAGGGGAATGTCTGTTGAGGAAAGACGGAAGAGGACAGATGATAGGGGTGAATGGAAAATGGCTGTGTATGGATGATGCTATGATGCATGAGGGGGAGTGGGTAGGGGATGGGGGGTGAGGGAGTATGTATGAATAATAAACTGACGCAGTCCGAAGGGATTTCTCCCCGTCCTCTTCTACTTTTCTACATGAGGGGACGGAGAAGGGGGGCGCCGATTTAATGAAGTGGCCTTGCTGTGGATGCGCTGTGTCGTGCGACACTGCCTCTGATCCAGGACAGTGGACAAGATGCAGGAATGACCCGCCATCCAGGAGGTGCCTGAGGTGCCAAGATAAGGGGGAGAAAAGAGGGTGGAGGGGAGTGGAGTATGTAATGGAAGGAATGGGTGGGAGTGGTTTCTATGCCTTTGTTTTTTTACTACCTCCCTTATAAGGGGGAAGCAAGCCTTTGGTATATGTGTGTATATATACCCGCTGTTATAGCAGAGCACTTTTCATCGTTACACACTCTCCATGACTTTATACACCTAGTGAACGCGTATTGTATTCTTGTACACACATTTGTGTACTAGGTGGACATATTCAGTTGTTTATATATATATGTATATATATATATATATATATATATATATATATATATATTTATGTATGTATGTATGTATGTATGTATGTATATATATATATATATATATGTATATATACATATATATATATGCTAATAAGAACACGGGTACGTGTGTTCACTTATGCAAAGTAGACCACTTGGAAAAAGAAACTAACGAAGCAGAGCGCTTTCGTATATTACATCTCAGGTTGCACTGAAGATGTAATATACGAAAGCGCTCTGCTTCGTTAGTTTCTTTTTCTAAGTTTTCTACTTTGCATATCTATATATATATATATATATATATATATATATATATATATATATACATATGTATATGTATGTGAATAATTCGCTAGTGGACAGCGACATCAATCATACAATCGTCTGTGGTCGTGTGGTCAAAGGCGGGTGCTGTGGACTCTCTTGGGTCTATTGGCAGTGGTTCGAATCCTCTGCGCGACGGTCATGGATTGTATGATATATATTATATGTATATATATGTATATATATATTATATATATAATATATGTATGTATATATATATATATATATATATATATATTATGTATATGTGGGTGTATATGTATATATACATACATATATATATATATATATATATATATATACATATATATATATATATATATATACTGTATATAGTGCTCAACAAGGATGTACGAACGGTTAGCGAGAATGAGTGATGAGGAGGGCTGGGGACTGTTTTTGCTGAAATGCACAATTTTATATAAAACATTAGCATATGGTTGCATTAGTTGACCTATTTTCTTTAAAATGTGTGATTTCCATGTAATTTGATGAAAGAGAAGTTACGTTTTTATCCTCTACAAATTTTACTAACCACATACCGTCCGACTCACTAATTGCCGACCTTAACCAAACAATGACAATTTTTGCTCAAATACACAATTTCATATAAAAATTAGCATGTGGTTGCATTATTTGACCTATTTTCTTTCACATGTGTGATTTCCATGTAATTTTATCAAAGAAAAGTTACGCTTTTAGCCTCTGCAAAATTACCGACCACAGCTACGATTCATCCAGCCCGCCATCTATGATCACTGGTGGTATGGATCAAACTACACTCTATTAAGTTTCTTACAATTGTGTTATTAGTGTAATAGATTGCATATAGTTAAATTATTTCGACTATTTCCTTTAAAATGTGTGATTTTCATGTAATTTGACCAATCGTGCATTTCGACAAAAACCGTCGGACGGTATTCATAGCTGTGGTCAGCAATTTTGCAGAGGATAAAAACGTAACTTCTCTTTGATCAAATTACGTGGAAATCACACATTGTAAAGAAAATAAGTCAAATAATGCAACCATATGCTATTTTTTTATATACAAAAACCGTTCTTGTTCGAGTTTGGTCGGCTATTAATGAGTCGGACGATATTCGTAGCTGTGGTCGGTAAGTTTGTAGAGTTATCCTCTGCAAACTTACCGACCACAGCTACGAATATCGTCCGACTCATTAATAGCCGACCAAACTCGAACAAGAACGGTTTTTGTATATAAAAAACGTAACTTATATAGATAAACTTATACAAATAAACGTAACTTATATAAATCACTTATATATGAATAAATAGTAAACGTAACTTATATAAATAAACGTAACTTCTTTTATATCAAATTACATGAAAATCACACATTTTAAAGAAAATAGGACAAATAATGCAATCATTTGCTACTTTTTTATATAAAATCGTGCATTTCAGGAAAAACCGTCTTTGTTCGAGTTTGATCGGCTATGAGTGAGTCGGACGGTATTCATAGCTGTTGTCGGTAATTTTGCACAGGATAAAAACGTATTTTCTCTTTGATCAAATTGCATAAAAATCACACATTTTAAAGAAAAAAGTCAAATAATGCAACCATATGCTAATTTCTTATTTAAAATTGTGCATTTCAGCAAAAACCAGACAATATTCATAGCTGTTGTCGGTAATTTTGCAGAGGATAAAAACGTAACTTCTCTTTGATCAAATTACATGGAAATCACACACTTTAAAGATAATTGGTCAAATAATGCAACCATATGCTAATTTTTATATAAAATTGTGCATTTCAGCAAACACTGTCATTGTTTGGTTGAGGTCGGCAATTAGTGAGTCGGTTGGTAATTTTGTAGAGGATAAAAACGTAACTTCTCTTTGATCAAATCACATGGAAATCACACATTTTAAAGAAAATAGGCCAGGAATGCAACCATATGATAATTTTTCTCAACACTCCTCATCGCTCATTCTCGCTAACTTTTCGTACATCCTTGTCGAGCACTGTATGTATATATATATATACATATATATACACATATATACATACATATATATATACATATATATATATATATATAAATATATATATATATATATATATATATACAAGCACCTGGCTTACGCCAGGGGTGCTTGGCCTTCGGCAAGACCCGCGGATTGCTCGCTTCGCTTTCGTGTTACACGGGCAGTTCTAACCTTTAATTGTTGGTCGCCCCCCACTTCAACAGAAGCTGTCGGGAGGTGATAGACTCACGTATGTTCACGTTTGGCACACTATCATACTTCTTCATGTGAGCCTCAATGAACCTCTTTGCAGTCTCAAGCTCTTGGAGCATACCGGATAGGCAACTGTTCTGTTCAGCCATATAATCGTAGAAGAGTGTGACTATGGACTGGTTTTCTGTTATTTCCTTTTGTTCTCTTTTTCTACGGTTTACTGTTTGTTTGGAGACTTTCTCATCCGGCTTTCGTGTTACACGGACAGTTCTAATCTTTAATTGTTGGTCTCTGTCATAATAAAAGTATAGGTCCAAATACGAATTATCATTTCTCCGTTCCGGCGCCCCTGGAAACGGTGAAGATTGAATTATTTTCTGAGCATCCAACGTGGACAACCTATGATATATCCTACCCTGAATCTTGTAAGACATCACTGACTCTGCTGCATTTTCCAACTTTTTGGAAGTCGAGAAAGACGTAAATGAGAACATATTATTCAACCCCACTAAATTATTGAAAAAACATTTAGAGAGCGGCGACTTTCCCTTGTACAGATCTTTGAGTACCTTATCCTTTATCTCGGTTGGTACAGTGAGTGGCGTCTGCCCCTGGTTACAACATATTGTCTGGAACTCATTTTTCCACAGCAGCGCATTGCATGTTTTACACTTTCTGCCTCCCAAAACCCCTATATCATTTAGTTTCACTTCTTTGTCTGCTTCGCGTAACGATCCCTTCACATTCTCATGCGCACGCCCACGCGGATTACTTTCCTCAGCTGTCTTCTTTTTGGCGATTACTGTACGTTGGTTCCTCATTTCAGTGAGAACACGGTTTTCCTACTCTGTGTAGTCCTTCAATTCCTTTGGTGAACACTCCGACCCACCCATCCGCTTCTTTTGTTGGGAGATGTATTCCGATTCATTATTTTTCATTTTTTCTAACATTGTTTTCCGCAGCTTATCATCCACTTCATTCTTTTCCGCTTGTAACCGTTTTTTCTCTTTTTGGATCTTTTTCAGGTATCTTCTCAACTCTACTTCCCTTTGCTCCCTCTTCTTTTCTTGCTGGCGCCTCACATTCTTCATAGCGAACACATTTTTTTCGGGCGTTTCTTTTAAATGTCTTGAACCTACGCTCTAAATAGTACAACTGGTATTGCCTGTGTCCTCTTCCACCATTACCACAAATTTTTTTTAGCCTGCGTAATAGTGCTTCTTGAAATTTTCTACAACCTCGGAAGAAATATCCCCGCTATACGGTTCCAGGTCATCTATTGTACTATCACTGTACTCGTATGTTGGTGAATTGCGTAACATCTCGTTGAAACTAAGGACTATACGTTGGAATTGTTGTATAGATTGCTCCGCGACGCATGTCGTAGATGGCCGGTTTTTACACTTTTCGTAATATTCGGGGTGGCATTTCTTATGCTCTTCTGTTAACTGTGCTCTGAGAACTTTGTCAATAGTGGATTTGTCAATCTTTTTTTTTGTTTTGTCACCCAAGCCCAGAAATGTCGCTGTCGCCTTTTCATGGCGGCTTCACTATCACGGGGTTCTTTGACCTTTTCATCGTAAAAAGAAGGAAATTTTTCACGGTGCTCTTTCCGTAACAAACCTTTTAAAGACGCTGACATATTGATCTCCATCTTACTGATTTTCTTTTCGTCCGCAACCCACTTCCAATAATGCATATTACGTCTTTTCAACAGGGCTGCTACGGGCAGAGGCATTGTGGCCAACGTCCAACCTTGACCACGATTGGGATACTTTCTTTTAAATGTCTTGAACCTACGCTCTAAATAGTACAACTGGTATTGCCTGCGTCCTCTTCCACCATTACCACAAAAAATTTTGTAGCCTGCGTAATAGTGCTTCTTGAAATTTTCTACAACCTCGGAAGAAATACGAACACCAAGAACTTCGAGATCTTCGAGACCTTCCAGAAGTTCGAGACCTTCCAGAACTTCGAGACCTTCCACACCTTCGAGAACTTCGGCACTTTCGAGAACTTCGGCACTTTCGAGAACTTCGGCACCTTCGAGAGCTTCGACACCTTCGAGAACTTCGGCACCTTCGAGAACTTTGGCACCTTCGAGAACTTCGGCGCCTTCGACAACTTCGGCGCCTTCGAGAACTTCGGCGCCTTCAAGAACTTCGGCGCCTTCGAGAACTTTGGCGCCTTCGCGGACTTCGTCGCCTTCGAGAAATTTGGCACCTTCGAGAACTTCGGCCCCTTAGAGAACTTCGGCACCTTCGACAATTTCGGCACTTTCGAAAACTTCGAGAACCTCGACACCTTCGAGAACTTCGGCACCTTTGAGAACTTCGGCACCTTCGAGAACTTCGGCACCTTCGAGAACTTCGACACTATGGCTTAACAAAGGATTACAAAGGCGGAGCATGCCGACAGGAGACCTTTTGATCCATATGTAGGTCGGATGCGAAAAAAAATCATATTAATAATAAAACAATAAATAAAAACTATAATAATGTAAATGACAAATAAAATACATAAATAAATACGTAGGTATAGTTAAAATAATAAGCAAACAGGTAAATAGTAAATGATAATAAATTGACATATAACTAATGATAAATGAAAATCAGAAAGACAAATGATAACAAAACAAAAACAAATAATATAAGATAAATTATAATCATTACAGCATCTTACTTAGGTATTTATCTAACTGATTCTTAAAGCTTCGAACTGAACTACATTGCACTACCTGTGCAGGAAGTTTATTCTATTCGTTTACTACACGGTTGGCAAAGTTGTTTCTACTTCTAAATTGAATCTATATCCGGACAGTTTGAGACCATTGTTTCTTGTCTGATTCTCATTCAATGTGAAAATTTGGTCACTTTTGATATTGTCAATTCCCTTTAAAATCTTAAAGACCTGTATCAAGTCACCTCTGAGTCTACGCTTTTTTAGGGAAAACAGATTCATATGTTTTAGTCGATTTTCGTATGATTTATTTTTGATATTTGGAATCAGTTTTGTGGCTCGCCGTTGTACTTTTTCCAGTCTGTCAATGTCTTTAATGAGATTCGGTGACCATACGGAAACAGCATATTCCAAATGTGGACGAACTAACGATTTATATAGCTTGTTAATGAGTGATGGACTTTTGAAATCAAAAGATCGCGCAATCAGTCCCAGAATCTTATTTGCTTTCTCAGAGGCTGAAATACACTGCTTGGATGATTTGAGGTCGTTATTGATAATTACGCCGAGATCTTTTTCACTATCAACTTTTGTTAACGAATTACCAAATAACTTGTAATCGTACCTACTGTTATTTTTACCTATGTGCATTACCTTGCATTTACTTGTGTTAAATTTCATTAGCCACTTTTCAGACCATTGCTGTAATTGATCTAAATCTTCTTGAATATCTAATTGGTTTGAGTGATCATTTGCCACTCCGCACAGTTTTGTATCATCAGCAAATTTGGAAACAGTAGATTTTAGTCCATGGTCTATATCATTTATATATACTATGAATAGAAGTGGCCCAAGAACGGAACCCTGAGGATCTCCACTTGCAACACTTTTCCATCCAGAAGTTTTTCCATTTAAAACAACTCTCTGTTTTCGACCATTCAACCAATTACTAGTCCAACCTAATAGGCTACCACTTATTCCATGCAAAGCTAATTTAGTAAGTAGTCTTTCGTGTGGAACGGCATCAAAAGCTTTTGCAAAGTCTAGATATATTAAATCTATATTGTTTCTTTTGTCATAATTCGAGATAACTGTGTTGTAGAATTCGAGTAAGTTAGCCACGCAAGAAATTTTCCGTCTGAAACCATGCTGGCTATCATTTATCAAACGGTTACTTTCTAAATGATGTTCGATAACATCTCTGATGATACTTTCCATTATTTTTCCTACGATTGAAGTCAAACTTATAGGCCTATAGTTATTTGGTTTCTTTTTGTCACCTTTTTTGAATATGGGAGTAACGTTAGCTAGCTTCCATTCTCTTGGGACATCTCCGGATATGATGGATTTCTTGAAGATAATTTCTAATGGAACAACAATCTCATTTTTCATTTCCTTTAAGATTCTTGGATGCCAACCGTCAGGCCCTGGTGTTTTATTAACTTTGAGTTTGTCTATACATCTTTTAATTTTTTCTTTTGTTATATTTACCGTAGTGAGTAAGTTTACCCCAAACTTTTCACAGGTTTCACTTTAGAATTCACTTTGAGGTGTTTCGTTTACAAATACCGAGCTAAAATAATTGTTTAAGATATTACACATTCCTTCATTTGAATATTCAAGTTGACCGTCAGCAGATAATAGTGGACCAATGTGATTCCTAACAACCTTTTTATCTCTAATGTAACTATAGAATTCTTTGGGATTCTCTTTGGATTTAACAGCGATGTTCATTTCGTATTGTCGTTTTCTTTTCCTTATTGTCTTTTTTAAATCTCTCTGTATTGAAACATAATTTTCATAGTCATTAGATGCACCCGAGCACTTATATTTCTTATAAGCCTGTCTCTTTTTAGCAATACTTTTTTCAGTTTCTTTGTCGAGCCACTTTGGGCGAGCCTGATTTGGGGGACGTCTGTCCTTAAAAGGAATGTAAGTTTGAATCATCTTAGTGAGCGTATTTTGAAATATTTCCCATATCTGATCTACAGGTCTTTCGTTTGATTTTGCCTCCCAGTCTGTAAGCTGAAGCTCCTGACGTAGTCCTATGAACTGAGCTTTACTGTAATCGGGTATTTTAGAGACACAAGTATCTATTCTAAAATTGTTTAGGAGTTTGAATCTAACTAAGTTGTGATCGCTATTTGCAACAGATTCACCGATTTCTACATCAGTTACCATGCTTTCGCGGCTAGTGATCAAAAGATCGAGTAAGTTTCCATATCTTGTGGGCTCTTTTTACATGCTGAATTAAGTAATTGTCACCAAGAAAATCAATCAAGCGACTACCTATATGGCCATGTTCAAGGGTCATCCAATCAATGTCAGTAAAATTGAAATCACCCATTATCAATAAATTCCGGTTGCAGAAACTAGACAGTTCTTGAAATAACAGTTGGTCGTCTGCTAATGATAATGTCTTTGGCCTATATATTACACCTATATTCATTTTTTGTCCATTTGTTTGGGTTAACTCAACCCACAAACTATCATATGCATCCTGTTTCACTTTCTCTAAAACACAAGCATGAACATTGATGATCGTTCTTTACTCAACGATGATCGTCCACGGCTCAACTATGATCGTCCATTGCAAAACGATGATTGTTCAGGGCTCAACGATGATCGTCCATGACTCAACGATGAGCGTCCATGGCCTAACGATGATCGTCTACGGCTCAACGATGATCGTCCACGGCTCAACGATGATCGTCCACGGCTCAACGATGATCATTCTTGACTCAACAACGTCCATGGCTCAACAATGATCGTTCTTGACTCAACGATGATCGTCCACTGCTCAACGATGATCGTCCATTGCTCAACGATGATCGTCTATTGCTCAACGATCATCATCCACGGCTCAACGATGATCGTCAATGGTTCAACGATGATCGTCCGTGGCTCAACGATGATCGTCCACGGCTCAACGATGATCGTCCATGGCTCAACGATGATCGTTCTTGACCACGATTGGGGTACAACCGCACATGAAAAATCCCTTATACCGGGCACGTCCACAAAAACTTATATATTTGGAATCAGTTTTGTAGCTCACTGTTGTATTGTTTTCCAATATGTCAATACCTTTAATGAGATTCTATGATCATTGCCGTAACTTATCTAAATCTTCTTGAATATCTAATTTATTTAAGTGACCATTTGCCATTCCGCGCAGTTTTCTGTCATTAGTAAATTTGGAGATGATAGATTTTAGTCCATGGTCTATATCATTTATAAATATTAGGAATAGAAGTGGCCCAAGAACGGAACCCTAAGGGACTCCATTCGTAGAAAATTTCGATCTAGATATTTTGCCATTTAGAACAACGCTGTTTACGATAGTTTAATAATTCATTAGTCTAACTTAATAGGCTGCCACTTATTCCGTGTGAAGCTAATTTAGCAAGTAGTCCTTTGTGCGGGACGGTATCAAAAAGCCCTCGCAAAGTCCAAATATATCATATCTATATAATTTCTTATGACATAATTTGAGATAATTGTGGTGTAGAAGTCGAGTAGGTTAGTCACGATAAAACGTTTCCACTTGAATCCATGCTGTCTATCATTCATTAAACAGTTACTTTCTATATGGTGTTCGATAGCATCTCTGATTATAGTTTCCATTATTTTTCCTACGCGTGAGGTTAAGTTTGTAGGCCTTTGATTAATTGGCTCCTTTTTGTCACCCTTTTTAAATATAGGATAACGTTAGCTAGCTTTCATTTTCTTAGGAAATCTGAATATTACTGTTTTTTTTTTTTTTTTTTTTTAATGGAACAACAATCTCGTTTTTCATTTCCTTTAGGATTCTTGGATGCCAACCGTCAGGCCTTGGTGTTTTATTAGCTTTGAGTTTTTCTATACATGTTTTGAATTTTTCTTTTGTTATATTTACAAAAGCAAATAAGTTTCCTCTAGACTTATCACAGGCTTCAGTAAGGACTTCACTTTGAAGTGTTTTGTTTACGAATACTGAGCTAAAATAGTTATTTGATATATCACACATTCCTTCATTCGAATACTGAAGTTAACCGTCAGCAGATAATAATGATCCAATGTGATTCCTAATATTTTTTCTATCTCTAATGTAACTATAGCATTTTTTTTTATTTGTGATGTTCATTTCGTATTATCGCTTTTTATTGTCTTTTTTAAACCCCTGTCTATTATCACATAACTTTGATAGTCGTTAGGTGCACCAGAACACTTGTATTTTTAATAAGGCTGTCTTTTTTTCAAGCCATTTTGGATTACCCTGCTTTGGGGCACGTCTATCCTTAAACGGAATGTAAGTACGAATCATCTTAGTAAGCGTATTTTCCAATATTCCCTATATCTGATCTTTAGGTCTTTTGTTTAATTTTGCCTCTCAGCCTATCAACTGAAGCTCCTGAATTGATCATCACTAAAATCAGATATTTCAAACACACAACTACCTATTATATATTATCTTTTAATTTCTTAAAATATTTATTCATTTTTATTTCCTTATC
>NC_134808.1:651261-656261 GCF_046742065.1 Oratosquilla oratoria
CAATTCCCTTTAAAATCTTAAAGACCTGTATCAAGTCACCTCTGAGTCTACGTTTTTTTAGGGAAAACAGATTCATGTGCATAAGTCGATTTTCGTATGATTTATTTTTGATATTTGGAATCAGTTTTGTGGCTCGCCGTTGTACTTTTTCCAGTCTGTCAATGTCTTTAATGAGATTCGGTGACCATACGGAAACAGCATATTCCAAATGTGGACGAACTAACGATTTATATAGCTTGTTAATGAGTGATGGACTTTTGAAATCAAAAGATCGCGCAATCAATCCCAGAATCTTATTTGCTTTCTCAGAGGCTGAAATACACTGCTTGGATGATTTGAGGTCGTTACTGATAATTACGCCGAGATCTGTTTCACTATCCACTTTTGTTAACGAATTTCCAAATAACTTGTAATCGTACTTGCTGTTATTTTTACCTATGTGCATTACCTTGCATTTACTTGTGTTAAATTTCATTAGCCACTTTTCAGACCATTGCTGTAATTTATCTAATTATATATGGATGATGTGTGACTGCATGAGGAGGAATGGGCGGGGGGTGGGGGGTGTAGTATGTGTGAGTAAATTTTGACGCAGCCCGAAGGGATTTCTCCCCGTCCTCTCCTGATATGCAAGGGGGGACGGAGAGGGGGGGTCGCCGATTATATGAAGCGGCCTTGCTGTGGATGTGCTTCTGACCCAGGGCGGTGGGCAAGGTGCAGGGATGACCCGTCATCCAGGAGGTGCTCAGATGAGAGGGAGGGTGGGAGGGGTGTGGAGTGTATTTAGGGATGAAATGGGTGGGAGTGTTTTTATGCCTTTCCCTTTTTGGCTACCTCCCTTGAAAGGGGAAAAAGCCTTGGTATATGTATGTATGTATTATTATTATTGTTATTATTATTATCATTATTATTATTATTATTATTATTATTATTATTATTATTATTATTATTATTATTATTATTATTATTATTATTATTATTATTATTATTATTATTATTATTATTATCATCATCATCATCATCATCATCATCATCATCATCATCATCATCATCATCATCATCATCATCATCATCATCATCATCATCATCATCATCATCATCATCATCATCATCATCATCATCATCATCATCATCATCATCATCATCATCATCATCATCATCATCATCATCATCATCATCATCATCATTATTATTATTATTATTATTATTATTACGATGTTGTTTGTGGGAGAACTAACGACATCGACATTTGCTTCATTCAAGGCATCTTACTTTGTTGCACAATCGCCGCTAAAGACCGACACCCAGCGATTCCTAGAAGATTCATTATGGCGTTAAACGAACTTCAAAGAAATGAAAACATCCTTATCACCACAGCAGACAAAGGAGGAGGAATCGTCATAATGGACAAAACAGACTACATCAAGAAAATGGAAGACCTCCTCACAGACACAAGCACCTACAGCCCACAATCAGAACAGCAAGCCAAAGAAGAGTCTCGTTGATTCAATACCGATGTTAGGAAAATCCTCAAACGCACCAGCACTTACTCCATCTCCTAGAAGAGGATCCCAAAACACCAACGATACGTGGGATTCCCAAAACTCACAAAGCAGGGATCCCCATGAGACCAATTACCAACGGAATAGGCAGTGCCCCCCACAAATTAGCTAAGATACTTGCCAAACCCCATACATCACCTCATGGAACTATCAGCGACACACACATTAGAAACTCCACTGATCTCATACAAAAACTCCAAACCACAGACTTTACAAACAAGAAACTTATCAGTCTAGACGTCATCGCCTTATACACCCACACATCGCTAGCAGACGCCATTTCAGCCATAAAAAAAAGTCATAGATAACATCGATGAGACTACCCTCCCAATCAACAAAAGAGATTACAAGCAACTAGTAGAAAAATACCTTAAATGCGCTCTCTCCACATTTAACAGCAAAACTTACAGAAAACACGACGGCCTACCAATGGGATCGCCCCTCAGTGCTATAGCCTGCTTAGCAATGGAGATTGTAGAGCAAAGCAACTATAAACAGTTCCTCCCCGATGGCACCACCTGGTTCAGATATGTAGATGACTACCTTCTTATCATACCAAAAGACACAGACACTGACTTCCTTCTACACAATTTAAACAAATCACACCACAAAATACAATTAACAGTCGAACAAGAAAACCAGGACTCTCCCATACATCGACATTTTAATCATTAGGAACAATAATACAGCAAAATTAAAAGTTTACAGAAAACCCACAAACAAAAACGACTACATACACTACTTCAGTGCCCACAGCGACAGAACTAAAAGTGGTATACTAATAGGATTCTTCCTGAGAGCACTAAGAATATGGAGCCCCTAATTCCTTCAAGACGAAATAGACCACATCACCACTACATTCAAAACACTCCGCTTCTCAACAGGAATCATCGCCCGAGCCCTACACAAAGTTAAAGAAATCAAACAAGGAAGCATCTCAGAACCACGAACTAAAAATGAAAATATCCTCCTCATAGCATCATCATCGGACCTAACTCACCTCCTAACCCAGAAATTAAAACCCATAGGCGTCACAGTAATATCAGACAATGGACGACAAATACGCGACTTCACAAATAACAGACAAAATCCCACTCAACTAGACAGTATCATATACAAAATCCCCCGCTCGGGATGCAACCTTGCCTATTATGGTGAAACATACAGGGGATTAAACAAACGCATACATGAACACAAGGCCGATATCCGTCACCACCGCACAACAAACGCCTGGATAAACCACATAGACGATAAACAACATTTACCTCAATGGAACCAAGCAAACATTTTACATGAAAATCTAAACAAAGCACAAAGAAAGACTCTAGAAACAATATACATAAACACCAACGATTGCATCAACAACAGAACAGGAGATATCAAGATCGCAAAATATGGAGCCAAATACGCCATGAGACAAATGTCCACACTTAACAAACAAACAAATACATCCACCCGCCTCACACCTAACCCCACATGACCACCTAGCCTAGCAACACACGGAATCCCACCCCGCGTCCCTTATAAACCACAGCAACTGCCCTACAAATACCTATGCATTCATTCTCTGTGAATATTACCTCTGAAGAAGCCTCAAAGGCGAAACAGGTCAGGAATAAATTCCCTTGTTCTTAATCGTGTCTTCCCATTCTTACCATTCATAAACCTGTCATGATGTCACAATATGTATATATATATATATATATATATATATGTATATATATATATATATATATATATATATGTATATACATATATACACACATATACATATATATATATATATATATATTCGTATGTACAGTATATACATATTATTACACACAAAAGTTTTTACTAATGTGTGTGTGTGTGTGTGTGTGTGTGTGTGTGTGTGTGTGTGTGTGTGTGTGTGTGTGTGTGTGTGTGTGTGTGTGTGTGTGTGTGTGTGCACGTGTGTGGACGTGTGTGCGAATGCATCTGTGTGTGTGAGCTCGTGTGTGCGTGTGGATAGTCAGCAGGATTCCCAGAGGATAGAGTCTAGTCAAGAATGCACCAAGTTTTGCATTAATGACCCTCCTGTTGATGCCTTCGTCTCCTTGCACTCAAAATTTTCCTCCTGAAATTTCGAATTTCTTCCAGAGGCACGAGGTAACCGAGTGAAGAAGAAAGATAAAGAAACAATGTTTCCTATACAGGTAGTTCTCGTTTTGTGCGTGTTCTGTTTGTGCGAATTCGCTAAGATGCGACATTAAAAATATTATAATTAATTAAAATTGTGCGATCTGTTCGCTAAGATGCGATTTGCCCCAACCGCATTTCAAACAGTGCGCCAGATACGTAGTTCCGCTGCCTGCCGACAGGCGGCCGCTCCCGCTCCCAGTTCAATGTTTACAGCCCTCTCGTGTGTTTGCAGTCACAGCCAGTCCAGCCAGTTTACTCATTCGTCAAAATGGCCCCAAAACGTCCTTCATCTTCTCCTGGAACCAGCAGCGGCCCTCCAGCTAAGAAAATACAGCGCAAGTCACTCACTCTGGCTAAGAAAATGGAAATTTTGAGCCGGTATGACCAAGGACAAAAAACTTCGATCATATCCCATGCCTTGGGATTGGGGGAGAGCACACTGCGGCGCGTCCGAGACAATGCTGCAAAAATACGAGCAACTGTGGAAGCAGGTTCGTCTAGGACATTGCAGAGGGTAGCCTACAGCAGATCGTCGGCCATGGAGAGGATGGAAAAAATGCTGGCGAATTGGATTCAACACCAGAACAAGAACAGCATTCCTGTTAGTTTGGCCATCATTCAGGAAAAAGCTAAAAGCCTCATTAACGACATCGAAGGAAATAACGGGCCAAATACATCCTTCCAAGCAAGTTCTGGTTGGTTTGCAAAATTTAAGCTAAGACACGGGTTTCATAACATCAAAATGACCGGAGAAGCAGCATCAGCAGACACAGAATCGGCCAGGAAATTCCCAGAGATGCTTAAGAAGACCCTGGAAGAAGGACAATACTCATCCAAGCAAGTGTTCAATGTAGACGAGACCGGCCTTTACTGGAAGAAGATGCCAGCGAGGACGTACATCGCACAGGAGGAGAAGACGGCGCCTGGTTTTAAGGCGTCCAAGGACCGCCTGACGCTGCTGCTGGGGGCCAACGCTGAGGGGGCTGATTCAAACCTTCAAGTCCTACTACCTGAGGTCTACGATGGCTGCTGCAGTAAAGAAAACGAACGAGATGAACAAGACGCTGCGAGATTTCTGGAAGAATTTTACAATAAAAGATGCTGTAACCTTTATCAAGCAGTCCTGGGATGAAGTGCCAACGAAATGTCTGAATGGTGTTTGGAAAAAACTGTGTCCTCAGTTTGTTCATTCCTTCGAAGACTTCAATGTGGACGACATCGTTTCGAAGGCAAACAAGGACACAATCAGCTATGCCCAGGATTTAGGCCTTGATG
>NC_134808.1:671261-673761 GCF_046742065.1 Oratosquilla oratoria
CTCCTCATCAAAATGTATCCTAACCTCCTTTATATCATCTAAGTGATTAATTGATACTTCCCTAGTCTCTGAGTATAATATTTTGTGCTTATTTCCACCTACAAAATCAATTACCTTATATGGACCTGAGTACCTCGGTGAAAGCTTATTATGGGGTGTATGTAATTTGACCATGACTAAATCTCCTATTTTTTATACTATTTTATGTGCCATTTTGTGTTGTTACTTTTTCATCTCTTGTGTATACTCCTGCATGTGTTCTCTTACTCTTTGGTGTATAGCTTGAAATGTATGTGTCCTATTTGAGATGTAATCATCTATATTGGACACAGGTTTCTGCTCTGTAATCAAAATTTCATATGAAAGAATTTTGTCCTCCCCAAAAATAATAAAATGAGGTGTTTCACCTGTTGCTATGTTAATTTGGTTGTTCAGAGTACAGGTAACACAAGGAATCCATGTATTCCAAGTTCTACTATGAGGACTTATCACACTTCTAAAACACGTAACAAATTTCTTATTTAACCTCTCTACAACCCCATTGCCCTGAGGATGATTTACTAAAATATTGATCTTTTGGATCTTAAATACTCTACATGATTCTCCCAAGATTTTGTCATTAGAATGAGTTCCATTATCTGAAACTAAGATCTTAGGTATAATGAAATTACAGATTATCTGATCATAGATTAATGAAGTAATTGTTTCAGCTTTTTTATTTGGAATGGGTTGTAAAATACAAAATCTTGAAAGATAATCAATGGCAACAAATATATATTTATATCCATTCTCAGACGTAGGTAACTCCAAAGTATCTATGTGAACTCTTTCCCAGGGTTTCTGCGTAATGGGATATGATAACATAGGAGCAGGTTTTGGTATATTTCCTTTCATCTCAGCACATTTAAAAAAAAATTCTATATAATCATATATATCTTTCTTCATACCTGGCCAAAAGTATTTAAGTTGTGCTTGTCTATAAGTTTGATCTTTTCCTGGATGTGAACTACAATCACTATCATGAAATAACTTTAATACCTCTTGTACAAGAATTTGTGGTATTACCAACTGATTCACTGGGCCCCTAGAAATATCTTTCCCACTTACAACTGTTTTTCTATAGAGTCAATTACTCAAATTAAATTCCTCTATCTTATACCCTTTTGCTAGTTTTGAAGGATTTCCTCTTGGGTTCATCAAATACTGGACTAATGAGTCGCATGTCGCATGTTTTATTATCCCTCTGTTCCATTATCATCATTTCCTCATCTAAGGTTACTAGATCATCTATACCACAAACAAAATTAATCAACCCTGCCGTTGGCTGGCTAGTACTTCTAGAAAATGCATCTGCTGCAACATTCTTTCTACCCGGAATATATTCAAGCTTAAACCTTATAGCATTGAAGTATAGCAAGCCACCTGGCTAGTCTGTCCCTCGGGTTCTTATGCTTAAATAAGTTCTGAATAGCTGTATGGTCAGTCCACACTCTGATTGGATATCCCAGTATCATGTCTCTAAAAATTTCTAATGAACATATCACTGCTAAGGTTTTTCTTTCTGTTATACAGTTGTTTCTCTCTGCAATATTACAAAGTCTAGATGTGTGAACCATTGGTTTCAACGTTCCATCTCTCACTTGTAACAGTAGGACTCTTAACCTTATGCCAGGCGCATCAGTACAAGGAATGAAATCTTTGTCATAATCAGGAAATATTAAAACTGGAGAAGTCGGAAGTTTATCTTTCAACATTCAACAGCTTGCTGTTATGCGGGCTCTCACATGAACTTTGAGTCTCTCCTCAACAAAGAATTTAATGGATTAGCTATGTCTGTATATCCTTGGATAAATTTAACTTTTTCTGCATTGTTTGGAACTGGAATTTTTTTTACTGCCTCAACCTTTGAATTTACTGTACTAAGCCCATGCCTGTCTATCTTATGTCCCAAATAAATAAAAATGTCCTGCAAAGACTTACATTTTTTTAAGTTTCACTTTCAATCCTGCTTCAACTAGTCTTGAGAATATCAAATCTAATTTCCTAAAGTTCTAAGCCGCTCTTTAGGAAACTATTAAAATATCATCTAGAAAACACTGGCAGGGTTTCCTAACAAACCATCTAGAACTGTATTCATTAATCTCATCTAAGTTAATGGACTATTACATAACCCAAATGGCATTCTTTTGAATTTGTGGTGTCCCGTTGGAGTAATTTTTTTTTTTTTTTTTTGTAAATTCTCGTGAATCTTCATGCAACTGTATTTGTCAAAAAGCAGATTTGATATCTATAGTGCTAAAATACCTATTCTCAATTCCCAAACTTCTAAGAAAGTCCCCCATCACCAGTAATGGCAATCGGTCGCGTTTGGTATGCTTATTCCATTCCATATAATCAATAACTGGACGCATGGTACCATCTGATTCTGACACCAGAATCAGAGGTAAGTTCTACTCAATTTTACTATGTTAAATAGTATCCTGCGATAACATTTCAGTGA
>NC_134808.1:678761-688761 GCF_046742065.1 Oratosquilla oratoria
TATGTATGTATGTATGTATGTATGTATGTATGTATGTATGTATGTATGTATGTATGTAAAATGCGTAAATAAATGCATAGGTATAGTTAAATAATAAACAAGCAGGTAAATAGTAAATAATAATAAATTGACATATAACTAATGATAAATGAAAATCAGACAGACAAATGATAACAAAACAAAAACAAATAACATAAAATAAATTATAATCATTACAGCATCTTGCTTAGGTGTTTATCTAAATGATTCTTAAAGCTTCGAACTGAACTACATTGCACTACCTGTGCAGGAAGTTTATTCCATTCATTAACTACACGGTTGGCAAAGTTGTTTCTACCTACTTCCAAATTGAATCTATTTCCAGACAGTTTGAGACCATTGTTTCTTGTCTGATTCTCATTCAATGTGAAAATTTGGTCACTTTTGATGTTGTCAATTCCCTTTAAAATCTTAAAGACCTGTATCAAGTCACCTCTGAGTCTACGCTTTTTTAGGAAAAACAGATTCATATGTTTTAGTCGATTTTCGTATGATTTATTTTTGATATTTGGAATCAGTTTTGTGGCTCGCCGTTGTACTTTTTCCAGTCTGTCAATGTCTTTAATGAGATTCGGTGACCATACGGAAACAACATATTCCAAATGTGGACGAACTAACGATTTATATAGCCTGTTAATGAGCGATGAACTTTTGAAATCAAAAGATCGCGCAATCAGTCCTAGAATCTTATTTATTTTCTCAGAGGCTGAAATACACTGCTTAGATTATTTGAGATCGTTACTGATAATTACACCAAGATCTTTTTCACTATCCACTTTTGTTAACGAATTTCCAAATAACTTGTAATCGTACTTACTGTTATTTTTACCTATGTGCATTACCTTGCATTTACTTGTGTTAAATTTCATTAGCCACTTTTCAGACCATTGCTGTAATTCATCGAAATCTTCTTGAATATCTAATTGGTTTGAGTGATCATTTGCCACTCCGCACAGTT
Organism: Oratosquilla oratoria; assembly: GCF_046742065.1. Taxonomy (NCBI): domain Eukaryota; kingdom Metazoa; phylum Arthropoda; class Malacostraca; order Stomatopoda; family Squillidae; genus Oratosquilla; species Oratosquilla oratoria. Next base: position 679,759 of record NC_134808.1, read on the forward strand.
TTGTATCATCAGCAAATTTGGAAACAGTAGATTTTAGTTCAAGGTCTATATCACTTATATATACTATGAATAGAAATGGCCCAAGAACGGAACCCCTGAGGAACTCCGCTTGTAACATTTTTTCATCTAGAAGTTTTTCCATTTAAAACAACTCTCTGTATTCGACCATTCAACCAATTACTAGTCCAACCTAATAGGCTACCACTTATTCCGTGTAAAGCTAATTTAGTAAGTAGTCTTTCGTGTGGGACGGTATCAAAAGCTTTTGAAAGTCTAGATTTATCAAATCTATATTGTTTCTTTTGTCATAATTCGAGATAACTGTGTTGTAGAATTCGAGTAAGTTAGTCACGCAAGAACGTTTCCGTCTGAAACCATGCTGGCTATCATTTATCAAACGGTTACTTTCTAAAGCGTAGACGTTTATGTACATAATGAACAACAAGGGACCCAAAACCGACACCTGGGGAACCCAACTAATAACATTGCCCCACCTAGATTTTACTCCATTTATGGTGACCCGCTGTTTTCTGTTACTAATCCAAGTTCTAATTCATTCTAACATTTTCCTTCTATACCATAGACTTTGATTTTATTTAGTAGTATCTGGTGTGGTACCTTGTCGAACGCTTTGCTAAAGTCAAGGTAAATAATATCGTAATTATCATTGTTATCTGACGCCTTATATACTTTAGTGTAAAATGATAGAAGATTAGTCACACATGACTTACCCGTGGAGAAACCAAGCTATGAATCACGAATTAGTTTATGTCTTTCGATGTGTTCTCTGAGTCTATTTACTATTATTGATTCAAGCATTTTTCCTCAAACCGATGTCAAACTGATTGGCCTGTAGTTGCATATAGACGATCTGTCTCCCTTCTTAAAAACAGGAGCAACGTTTGCCTGCCTCCAAGCAGTAGGCACAAAACCAGTGTACCAATTTATCAAATATTTCAGTTAACTGGCCACAGATTTCAAATTTACATTCCGTAAACCCGGGGTTTTTGTAGCTTTAAGTCTTTCAATCTGCTTTACTATTTCTTCTTTACTAATGCTGATATTAGATAGACTACTTTCTTCATCCCCAGTGAAAATTTAATCGCAACACAAATGTTGGTCAACAGTGGACATTCCAATCAGGATTGCCAACGTGTCCTGCGTACTGTTCTAAACAAATGGTACGTGGCACAACAAGCCTTGGTTGAAGAAGGAACCACTCACAGCCTCTTCTATAAAGCTTTCATGTCTTCCGCTTACCGCGAAGAAGAGAAGAGTGTGAGAAATATAATTGATAGGAATGTTCAAGTTACTAACCCTGTGGACCGTGTAAAGCTGTTAGTGTACTACAGGAACAGCCGCACAAAGGACCTCATCATGAAGAACGATAGTTCACCACGCCCTGGAGATATGGAAAGTACCTGCCTTGTGTACAAATTGTCTTGCCCAAATAGGGACTGTACGCCCTACGATGCTTACATAGGGTTGACTACTACCAGACTCTCCAGGCGTCTGAGCTATCATCTGACTCAAGGAGGTCCCAAACGTCACTTCCTGGAGAAACATGGCCAGCATGTCACAGGTGATGTCCTTTGGCAGAACACTGTCATCATTCAGAGAGAGTCCGACAAGAACCGCCTTGCCTACCTTGAAGCTTTATATATTGCGGATAGTAGGCCGTCTCTGAATTCCCACCAAGACGCTCCTAATATACTGCCTAGTATTAAGCCTTTCAGGAGAAGCAAGCCCCGAGGCAGGACAGAAAGCATCACACTACACCCCCGGGGTAGCGAGGCTCGAGAGAACGGACAAGCCAGCCAATGAGCGTACGTGGGAAACTGTCCCGCCCTCTCAACCATGAGGGGACCAAATAAGGTCATCCTTCCAGCCAATCACACGCTGTATTTCTGTATCTTTGTAATATATAAACCCATGTATTTGTTCCATCTTTGTATTTTGATAATGACTCAGGTAGAGTCGAAACGTCAATAATGACCGGAATAGGAAATCTACTCTTTCCTTTACCCCTTGCTATAAAGGATACCTTCAGGAAGTTGGAAACTCTGAAGAAGAAATTGATCAGTGCTGAATTTGCAGTTGCTTTTAACCAAGCCTGTCTAAGAGAAAATTTACTCCCGCGGTATGCAAACATATATATATTTATATATATATATATATATATATGTATATATATATATATATATCTATCTATCTATATCTATATATTGAAATATGTAAGACAGATGAGTGGATGGGTGGTGAGATAAACACAGGGAACCGTTTAGGGATTTATTCTGACGTTTCGTCCTTACCAGGACTTCTTCAGAGTACATGCACATTCGAACAATTCATCCCCTAAATACCCGCCGAATCTATCCGCGATCGACCTGACCTCTCGTCCTCCTACGCTCTGCCTCGCGAAGTATCAAGCGGCTGGCCGTCTTTGTTGATTTAATAAACCCATCGCCATGGTTGTTGTTTGGATGGGAAGCGATGTAAGCTGCTTCAGTTATTTTTCTTCTTTTCTTAGGAAGTCCTTTCTGCAGCACCTCTACTCTGTTCCAGTCTGGTAAGTGGCAGTGAGTATCTACATGGACCACTAGCGAGTTTGATACTCGGTGTGCCTTGACGTTATTCCTGTGCTCAACTGTCCGCTTCTTAATACCTCGGCTGGTTTCCCCGTAGTAGCTCACAGGACAGTTTCCACACGGTATCTTGTAGACGACTCTGTTTTCTTCCCCGTTGGCCACGACTTTATTCTGGTTCTTAACAATGTCTCCTATTTTCGTTCCCGTGCTGATCGCAACCTTGATGCCGGCTCTAGTGAGCAAATGTCCCAACTCGCCTGAGCGGCTCGAGTTTGGCACGGACAAATATTCCCTGCTATCATTTTCAGTCACGGCTCCTCTGTTACTTATGTTTCTTTTTGCTATCTTTAAAGCCTTTTCTCTAAGTCGGTACAACAGCCCTTCCGGATAACAGAGTTTGGTGAAAAGGTTGAAAATGTAATCCATTTCATCTTTTATAAATTCTTCACTACAAATGCGGTATGCTCTCAGGAAGAATCCTATTACCACTCCACTCTTTATTCTCTCGTTGTGGCCGGAGTAGTAGTGAATGATGTCGTCTTTATTTGTACTTTATTTGTGTGTGTGTGTGTGTGTGTGTGTGTGTGTGTGTGTGTGTGTGTGTGTGTGTGTGTGTGTGTGTGTGTGTGTGTGTGTGTGTGTGTGTCTGTGTGTGTGTATGTGTGTGTGTGTGTGTGTGTGTGTGTGTGTGTGTGTGTGTGTGTGTGTGTGTGTGTGTGTGTGTGTGTGTGTGTGTGAGCATGCGTGTGTGTGTGTGTGTGTGTGTGTGTGTGTGTGTGAGCATGCGTGTGTGTGTGTGTGTGTGTGTGTGTGTGTGTGTGTGTGTGTGTGTGTGTGTGTGTGTGTGTGTGTGTGTGTGCGTGTGTGTGCGTGTGTGTGTGTGTGTGTGTGTGTGTGAGGCAGAGAGAGAGAGAGAGAGAGAGAGAGAGAGAGAGAGAGAGAGAGAGAGAGAGAGAGAGAGAAATAGAGAGAGAGAGCGAGAGAGAGAGAGAGAGAGAGAGAGAGGGGGGGTCTTCAAAGTATCAGGAAGCCAGGAACCTCTTGTACGTTTTCCCTGAGGTGTTACGACGTCGGTTAGGTTGGCTAATGTTTATCTTTCCTTTGATAATTACTACAAATTAGTCAGCCGCGATGTCCAGTCCTCCCACCTAGTCAGTCGTGTGCAGGCGCATGCAGTGAAGCGTTCACACGCAGGCTTCAACTGCAACAGGAAAACAACACGGGAATACTCTGTAGAGCTACAAGGCAAAATATCGTTATTTGCAAGACTACCTTCCTGAACATCCACTCCATGAGCTGCAAGAGAGCTCACAACGAAAGTTGGGTTGACCGGGACCGACCCAGAGGACATCGGCTATAGTAAAACAATTATATATTTTTCATTAAAAAGTCAATAATAAGAAATATATAGCCTAGACCTTTAATTTGATGTATAATAGTAATACATTTCACCGCACTATACAGTAGTAATCATTGATTAGCTTTAAACGCGATTTATTTGAAACTAGGTTCATAAGGGTTGGTTCCCTTTCGCGCGCAGTACCTTCTATATATATATATATATATATATATATATATATATACATATATATATATATATATATATATATATGAATATACATATATATATATATATATATATATATATGTATATATATAATACATATATATATATATATATATATATATATACATATGTTAACAACCACAATGCACTTTAAATTCTAAGCCATCAACATCGGGAGAACCGATGGAGGCTAAAATGCAGAAATTGAACCCGGCTAGTGCATGACATGTGCTGTAGTGACTTACTGATTACGCTATAAATCTCTCTTGATAGCATAATCGGTAAGTCACTACAGCATTTGTCATGCGCTAGCCGGGTTCGAGTCCTTGGCAGTACCGCATTTCAGTTTCTGCATGTTAGCCTCCATTCTCCCGATATTGATGGCTTAGAATTTAAAGTATATTGTGGTTGTTAAAATGTAACCCTAATCACTGAGACCCATTCAGTGTCGTATATATACATATATATATATATATATATATATATATATTATATATATATGTATATATATATATATATATATGTATATATATATGTATATATATATATATATATATATATATATATATCACACAGGAAACCCACAGTCGGAGAAAATAAACTTCGAATAAAGAAGAATCCTATATTTCGGCTATCAACTGTAGCCCTCTTCAGGAAAGTGCATAAGACAGAGGACAAAGGGGACTTATAAGCTACAGAAAAGAGAAAGAATGCGGACAAATGACCTCACTCAGGCGCAGGGCAAACTAGGGTGGCGGAGGAGGGAGGGGGTGAGGTGAGGGGGGATTGTAAGCTCCGTACCAGTTTGCTAACAGCTGCGCGTGAGATGATGTCAGGAGTCCACTGTCCTTTAGAGATATTAATATTAGGGCATTCCTCAATTAATGCTGATTCAACTATTTTTCTCCTGAAACCGCAGTGGGACTTGAACACTAATCTGGCCTTACCCCAGTCGAAAGAATGATTCTTACTTTTGACATGAAGAAGTACAGCCGAATTTTCCTGCCCATACCTAATTGACCTTTTATGGTCTGCCAATCTAGTGTTCAAGTCTCTCCCGGTTTGACCCAATTAAACCAAATCACAATCTTAGCAGGGCAAACAATAAACACCAGGTGACTTAACTTCCTTTGGTTTTTGTTGAACGTTCACAATTTGCTTACGCACGGTGTTAGGATAGTGATAGGCAATAGTGAGACGCTCAAGAGGAAACAATTTAGTAGAAGAACTGATGGCATTATTGAATGGAATTTTTAGAATGTCCTTAAAGGAGCGGTGAAAACTTGAGGGGACAGAAGTTTTAAAATGGTTGGCCCTAACCTTACTGAGGGCTTGGTCCAGAAACCAAGGTGGATAAGCCAACTTCTTAAGTAGACATTTGATCCCCTCGATTTCATAGTCCAGAAATTGAGGACTGCAAATCCTGAAAGCCCTCAAGAAAAGGCCAGAGGCAACACTTTTCTTGACATTGTCAGGGTGATTGCTAAAAAAGTGAAGGTAACTCCCTGAGTGGGTGGGCTTTCGGTACACTGTAAAGAATAAATTATCATCAGTTCTTCTTATCAAAATGTCCAAGAAAGGGATTTGGTGTCCTTCTTCCCATTCAACTTTGAATTTAAGATTCGGGGTCAATTGTTTCAATTTATCATGGAACACTTCAAATGGGCCCCAACTGTCATCCCACGCCGAAAAGATATCGTCTACGTACCTGAGCCAAATCATTTCGGGCGGTTTGATGCTGGGCAAAAGGGTACACTCAAAATACTCCATGTATAAATTGTTCAAAACAGGAGACAAATTGGAACCCATGCTGCAACCGAATTTTTGACGGAAGAATTGGTCTTGAAAGGAAAAGACATTTGAAGAAACACAAAGGCGAACTAAAGCAAGAATTTTGTTGACAGGGAGGGGGAAAATGTCTTGAGACTGTTGCAGTTTGGTTTCCAAAAAAGTAAGCACATCTTCGACATCAATATTCGTAAATAACGAGGAAACATCAAGACTGAGGAGCCTTAAACCCTGTACTTTCATATTTTTGATCTTTGAAATAAAATCACATGAATTTGTAATATGGGAGTTAGAAAAATTACCAACGTATGGGGATAATAAATCCGCCAGCCATTTAGCAAGTTTGCTAGTGCAGGAGCCGCGGTTGGATATGATGGGCCTGAGGGGAATGTCTGTTTTATGAACTTTAGGGAGACCATAAAAATATGGGAGCTTAGGGTTGGTGACTTTCAAATCATTAATGCATTTATCAACTGTGATATTACGGACTTGTCTGTTGAACTCGGCGGCTGCGTTCTTGAGGGGATTTTTGTTGAGTTTTTCATAAGTGGCCGAATCATTAAGCAAATTATGGGCTTTCTTAACATAAACAGACTGATCTAAAATAACAATGTTGCCACCTTTATCTGCTTTAGTGATAATGATGTTGTCAAGCTTCTTTAAAGCAGACAAGGCCTCCCTGTGTCTTTTTGGTAGGCCACTTTCATTTTTAAAACATTCGGAAATCCCATTTAATAAAACACCTTTAAGGCAGGCAAGGTCTTTGTCATAGTTGTTGTTAGCCAAATATTTGTCGAAACCTACCAGATAGTCCAGAACAAGGTTTCTCTCGGGTGTGAGGGCGAAATTAAGGCCAAGCCCCAACACTTTTAATTGGGTGTTGGACAGTGGACTCCTGACATCATCTCACGCGTAGCTGTTAGCAAACTGGTACGGAGTTTACAACCCCCCCTCACCTCACCCCCTCCCTCCTCCGCCACCCCAGTTTGCCCCGCGCCTGAGTGAGGTCATTTGTCCGCATTCCTTCTTTTTTCTGTAGCTTATAAGTCCCCTTTGTCCTCTGTCTTATGTACTTTCCTGAAGAGGGCTACAGTTGATAGCCGAAGTATAGGATTCTTCTTTATTCGAAGTTCATTTTCTCCGACTGTGGGTTTCCTGTGTGTCATTTACAAATGTGCTACTACATTTCTGTTTAGTAATATGTATATATATTATATATATATATATATATATATATATATATATATATGTGTGTGTGTGTGTGTGTGTGTGTGTGTGTTGTGTGTGTGTATGTGTGCGTGCGTGTGTGTGTGTGTGTGTGTGTGTGTGTGTGTAATGTATATATATATACATATATATATATAAATGTATATATATATACATATAAATATATATATGTATATATATATATATATATACATATATATATATGTATATTTGTATATAATCAGCAGGCATAACTCAAAGCAATTAAGTTACCCAGACCTGGTACCAGTCTGGTTATTTCACCCCCTCCCTTACCTTCTCCCCAGTGTCGGTATTTCAGGGCCGTTCCGGACGCAGCGTACCTCTTTCCCTCGCCCTTACCCGGAAGCATCCATTTGCAGACCTCCGGTCGATCTCTTGGTTGCTTTGATAGTTTTTGGTTTTGGTGATGATAGTGGTGAGATAGTAGTGGAGAGGAGGGAGGGGTAATGGTGGTACATGTGGTGATGGTGGTGGAGAGAGGGCGATGGTGGTGGGGTTGGCTGTGGTTAGGGGGTAGTAATGGTCGTGGTGGTGGTGGGAATAGTTGTGGCCGTGGTGGTGTGGTGGTGGTGGGGGTGGTGGTGGTGGTGGTGGTGGTGGTGGTGGTGGTGGTGGTGGTGGTGGTGGTGGTTGGTGGTAGTGGTGGTAATCTAGGTGATGGAGGTGGAGGGTTTCTTCAAAAGGGGAGGAATTACTTTGCAAGGGGCGGGGAGAGAGAAGAGTGGGAGGAACCGGTATGTAAAGGAAGTGGAGGTGCAGTAGACTTCGAGAAAAGGACTGTTGTTGTGGGGGGCTGGAGTGGCTAGAAGGAGGACTGTATTGGGTTAAAGGGGTGTATAGGGTTAAGGAGGGCTGTAGGTGGCTGTAGAAAGGGCGAAACCAGACGCCGAAGAAGAGATAGGACAGGAAAGCCACAATATGTAAACTTCGAGTTCCAAGCGTAAACACCACGTTTCAAACAAAGAAGTTCCTCCAAAACTCCGCAATACATGTGGCTAAATTACGTCAGTCTTTCGTGTACCTGTTTTTAACACACCTGTATTTGTAATACCTATCCTTACAACAACTGTATCCAGAAGACCTATCTTTGGCACACCTTTCTTAAATGCACATGTTTTGTTACACCTATTATTGGTACACCTGTTTTGGTCCTTCTTTGGTACACCCGTGTTTAGTATTCATATCCATAAAACATCTGTCCCTGATGCACCTGTCCTCAGTATACCTGTTTTTAGCACACCAGACCTCAGAACACCTGTCTGCTCAAAGGTTTCCCTTCAATATACGGGAAACCATAGAAATACCATCCTTGGTGGTCTTTCAAAGGACCTTAGCCGACTTCAACAAGGCAGAAGGACTGAGGGGAAGAAGGGCAGAAGGAAGGAAAGGAAGGAAGAAGAAAAGAAAATGAGGGAACTTGAAGAGAAACAGAAGAGGGTAAAAGACGAGAAGGAAGAATTGGAGAAAACCGGGACTAAAAGGAAAAACTAAAGTAAGTGGAGGAGAAAAGAGAGGAGGATAAGCTTTAGGGAGATGGGGGGAGATAGGGAAAGTTGAAGGAAGAGAGAGTGAGGAGAAAGGGGGGGAAGAGGGAAATTAAAGAGAAGTGACAAAAATGAAAGCGGAAGAAAAAGTCGGGGAGAGAGATGGAAGGCGAAGAAGGGGAAGAGGGGGAAGACGAGGGGAAGGAAAAGGGAGAGGAAGAGGGAAAGAAAGAAGGAAAAATAGAAAGGGAGGAAGAGGAAGGGGAAAAGGCAGGGCAGGAGGGAGAGGGAGAGAAAGAGGGAGAGGAAGAGGGAGGGGAAGAGCGAG